>NW_027464633.1:57500-117500 GCF_043290135.1 Rhipicephalus microplus
AACCGCATTAAACAATGTCAATTAGTGAGATGCAGTGTTTTTCACCATTAAAAGTCGGGAACTGCGATATCTAATGTGAAAGCGCTTGCAACCGTCGTTAGGTTAGGTTAGGTTAGGTTAGGTTAGGTTAGGTTAGGTTTTGTTAGGTTAGGTTAGGTTAGGTTAGATTAGGTTAGGTTGGGTTGAGTTGGGTTAGGTTAGGTTAGGTTAGGTTAGGTTAGGTTAGGTTAGGTTAGGTTAGGTTACGTTAGGTTAGGTTAGGTTACGTTAGGTTAGGTTAGGTTAGGTTACGTTAGGTTAGGTTAGGTTAGGTAAGGATAATTTGGTTAGGTTAGGTAAGGTTAGGTTAGGTTAGGTTAGGTTGGGTTGGGTGTTGTTGGGTTGGGTTGGGTTGGGTTAGGTTGGGTTAGGTTAGGTTAGGTTACGTTAGGTTATGTTAGGTTAGGTTAGGTTACGTTAGGTTAGGTTAGGTAAGGTTAGGTTACGTTAGAATAGGTTAGGTTAAGTTAGGTTACGTTAGGTTAAGTTAAGTTAGGTTAGGTTAGGTTTGGTTAGGTTTGGTTAGGTTAGCTTAGGTTAGGTTAGGTTGGGTTGGGCTGGGTTGGGTTAGGTTAGGTTAGGTTAGGTTAGGTTGGGTTAGGTTAGTTTAGGTTAGGTTAGGTTAGGTTAGGTTGGGTTGGGTTGGGTTAGGTTAGGTTAGGTTAGGTAAGGTTAGGTTAGGTTAGGTTAGGTTAAGGTATGAACCGTCGTAAAACCGCATTAAACAATGTCACTTAGTGAGATGCAGTGTTTTTCACCTTTACAAGTTGGGAACTGCGATATCTAATGTGAAAGCGCATGAAACCGTCGTAATCTTGTAGAAAACGTTGTAAAGTAGCGAATAAAACGTTTTCTAACGATAGTAGTGCGAAGGTTCGGTTAGTTTGAGCTAGGTAGCGTCGTGAAACCACCAAAAACGATGTCATCTAACGAGATAGTGTTGTTTTATTGCGAGTACGAAACTGCGATAGGTGAAATATTGGGAAAGCACACAAAATGGCATGAACTAGCCAGATACTGCGTCTTGTGCCGTTACAAGTGCGAAACTGCTTTAATGTGATATTCTCGTTAAAGCGCATGCAAGTATCGTGAAACCTTAAAGAACGATGTCATTTAGCGAGATACAGCGTTCTGAACTGTAATAAGTTGGTGAGAAACTGTGAGGTCAAGCAAATATCGTAATTGTGAACGAAACAGTGTAATTGAGTGTATTTAGATACAAGTGCGAATGTTAGGTTAGGTTGAGATATCAACTGTCGTAAAACCGCATTAAACAATGTCACTTAGTGAGATGTAGTGTTTTTCAACATTACAAGTCGGGAACTACGATATCTAATGTGAAAGCGCATGAAACCGTCGTAATCTTGTAGAAAACATTGTAAAGTTGCGAGTAAAACGTTTTCTAACGATAGAAGTGCGAAGGTTAGCTTGAGTTATGTTAGTTTAAGCTATGTAGCGTCGTGAGACCACCAAAAAGGACGTCATCTAACGAGATAGTGTTGTTTTATTGCATGTACGTAACTGCAATAGGTGAAATGTTGTGAAAGTACACAAAACGGCTTGAACAAGCCAGATACTGCGTGTTGTACCGTTACAAGTGCGAAACTGCTATAATGTGATATTCTTGTTAAAGCGCATGCAAGCATCGTGAAACCTTAAAGAACGATGTCATTTAGCGAGATACAGCGTTCTGTACTGCAATAAGTTGGTGAAAAACTGTGAGGTTATGCAAATATCGTAATTGTGAACGAAACAGTGTAATAGAGCGTTTTTCCATACAAGTACGAATGTTAGGTTAGGTTAAGATATGAACCGTCGTAAAACCGCATTAAACAATGTCAATTAGTGAGATGCAGTGTTTTTCACCATTAAAAGTCGGGAACTGCGATATCTAATGTGAAAGCGCTTGCAACCGTCGTTAGGTTAGGTTAGGTTAGGTTAGGTTTTGTTAGGTTAGGTTAGGTTAGGTTAGATTAGGTTAGGTTGGGTTGAGTTGGGTTAGGTTAGGTTAGGTTAGGTTAGGTTGGGTTAGGTTAGGTTAGGTTAGGTTACGTTAGGTTAGGTTAGGTTACGTTAGGTTAGGTTAGGTTAGGTTACGTTAGGTTAGGTTAGGTTAGGTAAGGATAATTTGGTTAGGTTAGGTAAGGTTAGGTTAGGTTAGGTTAGGTTGGGTTGGGTGTTGTTGGGTTGGGTTGGGTTGGGTTGGGTTAGGTTGGGTTAGGTTAGGTTAGGTTACGTTAGGTTAGGTTAGGTTAGGTTAGGTTACGTTAGGTTATGTTAGGTTAGGTTAGGTTACGTTAGGTTAGGTTAGGTCAGGTAAGGTTAGGTTACGTTAGAATAGGTTAGGTTAGGTTAGGTTACGTTAGGTTAACTTAAGTTAGGTTAGGTTAGGTTTGGTTAGGTTTGGTTAGGTTAGCTTAGGTTAGGTTAGGTTGGGTTGGGTTGGGTTGGGTTAGGTTAGGTTAGGTTAGGTTAGGTTGGGTTAGGTTAGTTTAGGTTAGGTTAGGTTAGGTTAGGTTGGGTTGGGTTGGGTTAGGTTAGGTTAGGTTAGGTTAGGTAAGGTTAGGTTAGGTTAGGTTAGGTTACGTTAGGTTAAGGTATGAACCGCCGTAAAACCGCATTAAACAATGTCACTTAGTGAGATGCAGTGTTTTTCACCTTTACAAGTTGGGAACTGCGATATCTAATGTGAAAGCGCATGAAACCGTCGTAATCTTGTAGAAAACATTGTAAAGTAGCGAATAAAACGTTTTCTAACGATAGAAGTGCGAAGGTTCGGTTAGTTTGAGCTAGTTTGAGCTAGGTTAGTTTGCAGTCTCTGACTATGGGACCTCTTTCTGTATATCATGCACATGTATTCTTCATTTAACACAATAAAATCTTCTGTTCTGTTCTGTTCAAGGTAGCGTCGTGAAACCACCAAAAACGATGTCATCTAACGAGATAGTGTTGTTTTATTGCGAGTACGAAACTGCGATAGGTGAAATATTGGGAAAGCACACAAAATGGCATGAACTAGCCAGATACTGCGTCTTGTGCCGTTACAAGTGCGAAACTGCTTTAATGTGATATTCTCGTTAAAGCGCATGCAAGTATCGTGAAACCTTAAAGAACGATGTCATTTAGCGAGATACAGCGTTCTGAACTGTAATAAGTTGGTGAGAAACTGTGAGGTCAAGCAAATATCGTAATTGTGAACGAAACAGTGTAATTGAGCGTTTTTCCATACAAGTACGAATGTTAGGTTAGGTTAAGATATGAACCGTCGTAAAACCGCATTAAACAATGTCACTTAGTGAGATGCAGTCTTTTTCACCATTACAAGTCGGGAACTACGATATCTAATGTGAAAGCGCATGAAACCGTCGTAATCTTGTAGAAAACATTGTAAAGTTGCGAGTAAAACGTTTTCTAACGATAGAAGTGCGAAGGTTAGGTTAGGTTAGGTTAGTTTAGGCTAGGTAGCGTCGTGAAACTACCAAAAACGACGTCATCTAAAGAGATAGTGTTGTTTTATTGCGAGTATTAAACTGCGATAGGTGAAATGTTGTGAAAGCACACAAAACGGCATGAACAAGCCAAATACTGCGTGTTCTACCGTTACAAGTGCGAAACTGCTATATTGTGATATTCTCGTTAAAGCGCATGCAAGCATCGTGAAACCTTAAAGAACAATGTCATTTAGCGAGATACAGCGTTCTGTACTGCAATAAGTTGGTGAAAAACTGTGAGGTCAAGCAAATATCGTAATTGTGAACGAAACAGTGTAATTGAGCGTATTTATGATACAAGTGCGAATGTTAGGTTAGGTTGAGATATCAACCGTCGTAAAACCGCATTAAACAATGTCACTTAGTGAGATGTAGTGTTTTTCAACATTACAAGTCGGGAACTACGATATCTAATGTGAAAGCGCTTGAAACCGTCGTAATGTTGTAGAAAGCAATGTAAAGTAGCGAGTAAAACGTTTTCTAACGATAGAAGTGCGAAGGTTATGTTACGTTGAGTTATGTTAGTTTAAGCTAGGTAGCGTCGTGAAACCACCAAAAACGACGTCATCTAACGAGATAGTGTTGTTTTATTGCGAGTACGAAACTGCGATAGGTAAAATGTGAAAGCACACAAAACGGCATGAACAAGCCAAATACTGCGTGTTGTACCGTTACAAGTGCGAAACTGCTATGTTTTGACATTCTCGGTAAAGCGCATGCAAGTATCGTGAAACCTTAAAGAACGATGTCATTTAGCGAGATACAGCGTTCTGTACTGTAATAAGTTGGTGAGAAACTGTTAGGTCAAGCAAATATCGTAATTGTGAACGAAACAGTGTAATTGAGCGTCTTTAGATACATGTGCGAATGTTAGGTAAGGTTGACATATCAACCGTCGTAAAACCGCATTAAACAATGTCACTTAGTGAGATGTAGTGTTTTTCAACATTACAAGTCGGGAACTACGATATCTAATGTGAAAGCGCATGAAACCGTCGTAATCTTGTAGAAAACATTGTAAAGTTGCGAGTAAAACGTTTTCTAACGATAGAAGTGCGAAGGTTAGGTTAGGTTAGGTTAGGTTAGTTTAGGCTAGGTAGCGTCGTGAAACTACCAAAAACGACGTCATCTAACGAGATAGTGTTGTTTCATAGCGAGTATTAAACTGCGATAGGTGAAATGTGAAAGCACACAAAACGGCATGAACAAGCCAAATACTGCGTGTTCTACCGTTACAAGTGCGAAACTGCTATATTGTGATATTCTCGTTAAAGCGCATGAAAGCATCGTGAAACCTTAAAGAACAATGTCATTTAGCGAGATACAACGTTCTGTACTGCAATAAGTTGGTGAAAAACTGTGAGGTTATGCAAATATGGTAATTGTGAACAAAACAGTGTAATAGAGCGTTTTTAGATACAAGTGCGAATGTTAGCTTAGGTTAAGATATGAACCGTCGTAAAACCGCATTAAACATTGTCAATTAGTGAGATGCAGTGTTTTTCACCATTAAAAGTCGGGAACTGCGATATCTAATGTGAAAGCGCTTGCAATCGTCGTTAGGTTAGGTTAGGTTAGGTTAGGTTAGGTTAGGTTTTGTTAGGTTAGGTTAGGTTAGGTTAGGTTAGGTTAGATTAGGTTAGGTTGGGTTGAGTTGGGTTAGGTTAGGTTAGGTTAGGTTAGGTTAGGTTAGGTTAGGTTAGGTTACGTTAGAATAGGTTAGGTTAGGTTAGGTTACGTTAGGTTAGGTTAAGTTAGGTTAGGTTAGGTTTGGTTAGGTTTGGTTAGGTTAGCTTAGGTTAGGTTAGGTTGGGTTGGGTTGGGTTGGGTTAGGTTAGGTTAGGTTAGGTTGGGTTAGGTTAGTTTAGGTTAGGTTAGGTTAGGTTAGGTTGGGTTGGGTTGGGTTAGGTTAGGTTAGGTTAGGTTAGGTTAGGTTAGGTTAAGGTATGAACCGTCGTAAAACCGCATTAAACAATGTCACTTAGTGAGATGCAGTGTTTTTCACCTTTACAAGCTGGGAACTGCGATATCTAATGTGAAAGCGCATGAAACCGTCGTAATCTTGTAGAAAACATTGTAAAGTAGCGAATAAAACGTTTTCTAACGATAGAAGTGCGAAGGTTCGGTTAGTTTGAGCTAGGTAGCGTCGTGAAACCACCAAAAACGATGTCATCTAACGAGATAGTGTTGTTTTATTGCGAGTACGAAACTGCGATAGGTGAAATATTGGGAAAGCACACAAAATGGCATGAACTAGGCAGATACTGCGTCTTGTGCCGTTACAAGTGCGAAACTGCTTTAATGTGATATTCTCGTTAAAGCGCATGCAAGTATCGTGAAACCTTAAAGAACGATGTCATTTAGCGAGATACAGCGTTCTGAACTGTAATAAGTTGGTGAGAAACTGTGAGGTCAAGCAAATATCGTAATTGTGAACGAAACAGTGTAATTGAGCGTATTTAGATACAAGTGCGAATGTTAGGTTAGGTTGAGATATCAACCGTCGTAAAACCGCATTAAACAATGTCACTTAGTGAGATGTAGTGTTTTTCAACATTACAAGTCGGGAACTACGATATCTAATGTGAAAGCGCATGAAACCGTCGTAATCTTGTAGAAAACATTGTAAAGTTGCGAGTAAAACGTTTTCTAACGATAGAAGTGCGAAGGTTAGCTTGAGTTATGTTAGTTTAAGCTATGTAGCGTCGTGAGAACACCAAAAAGGACGTCATCTAACGAGATAGTGTTGTTTTATTGCATGTACGTAACTGCAATAGGTGAAATGTTGTGTAAGTACACAAAACGGCTTGAACAAGCCAGATACTGCGTGTTGTACCGTTACAAGTGCGAAACTGCTATAATGTGATATTCTTGTTAAAGCGCATGCAAGCATCGTGAAACCTTAAAGAACGATGTCATTTAGCGAGATACAGCGTTCTGTACTGCAATAAGTTGGTGAAAAACTGTGAGGTTATGCAAATATCGTAATTGTGAACGAAACAGTGTAATAGAGCGTTTTTCCATACAAGTACGAATGTTAGGTTAGGTTAAGATATGAACCGTCGTAAAACCGCATTAAACAATGTCAATTAGTGAGATGCAGTGTTTTTCACCATTAAAAGTCGGGAACTGCGATATCTAATGTGAAAGCGCTTGCAACCGTCGTTAGGTTAGGTTAGGTTAGGTTAGGTTAGGTTAGGTTTTGTTAGGTTAGGTTAGGTTAGATTAGGTTAGGTTGGGTTGAGTTGGGTTAGGTTAGGTTAGGTTAGGTTAGGTTGGGTTAGGTTAGGTTAGGTTAGGTTAGGTTAGGTTAGGTTACGTTAGGTTAGGTTAGGTTAGGTTAGGTTAGGTTAGGTTAGGTTACGTTAGGTTAGGTTAGGTTAGGTAAGGATAATTTGGTTAGGTTAGGTAAGGTTAGGTTAGGTTAGGTTAGGTTGGGTTGGGTGTTGTTGGGTTGGGTTGGGTTGGGTTGGGTTAGGTTGGGTTAGGTTAGGTTAGGTTACGTTAGGTTATGTTAGGTTAGGTTAGGTTACGTTAGGTTAGGTTAGGTAAGGTTAGGTTACGTTAGAATAGGTTAGGTTAAGTTAGGTTACGTTAGGTTAAGTTAAGTTAGGTTAGGTTAGGTTTGGTTAGGTTTGGTTAGGTTAGCTTAGGTTAGGTTAGGTTGGGTTGGGCTGGGTTGGGTTAGGTTAGGTTAGGTTAGGTTGGGTTAGGTTAGTTTAGGTTAGGTTAGGTTAGGTTAGGTTGGGTTGGGTTGGGTTAGGTTAGGTTAGGTTAGGTTAGGTTAGGTTAGGTTAAGGTATGAACCGTCGTAAAACCGCATTAAACAATGTCACTTAGTGAGATGCAGTGTTTTTCACCTTTACAAGCTGGGAACTGCGATATCTAATGTGAAAGCGCATGAAACCGTCGTAATCTTGTAGAAAACATTGTAAAGTAGCGAATAAAACGTTTTCTAACGATAGAAGTGCGAAGGTTCGGTTAGTTTGAGCTAGGTAGCGTCGTGAAACCACCAAAAACGATGTCATCTAACGAGATAGTGTTGTTTTATTGCGAGTACGAAACTGCGATAGGTGAAATATTGGGAAAGCACACAAAATGGCATGAACTAGGCAGATACTGCGTCTTGTGCCGTTACAAGTGCGAAACTGCTTTAATGTGATATTCTCGTTAAAGCGCATGCAAGTAGCGTGAAACCTTAAAGAACGATGTCATTTAGCGAGATACAGCGTTCTGAACTGTAATAAGTTGGTGAGAAACTGTGAGGTCAAGCAAATATCGTAATTGTGAACGAAACAGTGTAATTGAGCGTATTTAGATACAAGTGCGAATGTTAGGTTAGGTTGAGATATCAACCGTCGTAAAACCGCATTAAACAATGTCACTTAGTGAGATGTAGTGTTTTTCAACATTACAAGTCGGGAACTACGATATCTAATGTGAAAGCGCATGAAACCGTCGTAATCTTGTAGAAAACATTGTAAAGTTGCGAGTAAAACGTTTTCTAACGATAGAAGTGCGAAGGTTAGCTTGAGTTATGTTAGTTTAAGCTATGTAGCGTCGTGAGAACACCAAAAACGACGTCATCTAACGAGATAGTGTTGTTTCATAGCGAGTATTAAACTGCGATAGGTGAAATGTTGTGAAAGCACACAAAACGGCATGAACAAGCCAAATACTGCGTGTTCTACCGTTACAAGTGCGAAACTGCTATATTGTGATATTCTCGTTAAAGCGCATGAAAGCATCGTGAAACCTTAAAGAACAATGTCATTTAGCGAGATACAACGTTCTGTACTGCAATAAGTTGGTGAAAAACTGTGAGGTTATGCAAATATGGTAATTGTGAACCAAACAGTGTAATAGAGCGTTTTTAGATACAAGTGCGAATGTTAGCTTAGGTTAAGATATGAACCGTCGTAAAACCGCATTAAACATTGTCAATTAGTGAGATGCAGTGTTTTTCACCATTAAAAGTCGGGAACTGCGATATCTAATGTGAAAGCGCTTGCAATCGTCGTTAGGTTAGGTTAGGTTAGGTTAGGTTAGGTTAGGTTAGGTTTTGTTAGGTTAGGTTAGGTTAGGTTAGGTTAGATTAGGTTAGGTTGGGTTGAGTTGGGTTAGGTTAGGTTAGGTTAGGTTAGGTTAGGTTGGGTTAGGTTAGGTTAGGTTACGTTAGAATAGGTTAGGTTAGGTTAGGTTACGTTAGGTTAGGTTAAGTTAGGTTAGGTTAGGTTTGGTTAGGTTTGGTTAGGTTAGCTTAGGTTAGGTTAGGTTGGGTTGGGTTGGGTTGGGTTAGGTTAGGTTAGGTTAGGTTAGGTTGGGTTAGGTTAGTTTAGGTTAGGTTAGGTTAGGTTAGGTTGGGTTGGGTTGGGTTAGGTTAGGTTAGGTTAGGTTAGGTTAGGTTAAGGTATGAACCGTCGTAAAACCGCATTAAACAATGTCACTTAGTGAGATGCAGTGTTTTTCACCTTTACAAGCTGGGAACTGCGATATCTAATGTGAAAGCGCATGAAACCGTCGTAATCTTGTAGAAAACATTGTAAAGTAGCGAATAAAACGTTTTCTAACGATAGAAGTGCGAAGGTTCGGTTAGTTTGAGCTAGGTAGCGTCGTGAAACCACCAAAAACGATGTCATCTAACGAGATAGTGTTGTTTTATTGCGAGTACGAAACTGCGATAGGTGAAATATTGGGAAAGCACACAAAATGGCATGAACTAGGCAGATACTGCGTCTTGTGCCGTTACAAGTGCGAAACTGCTTTAATGTGATATTCTCGTTAAAGCGCATGCAAGTATCGTGAAACCTTAAAGAACGATGTCATTTAGCGAGATACAGCGTTCTGAACTGTAATAAGTTGGTGAGAAACTGTGAGGTCAAGCAAATATCGTAATTGTGAACGAAACAGTGTAATTGAGCGTATTTAGATACAAGTGCGAATGTTAGGTTAGGTTGAGATATCAACCGTCGTAAAACCGCATTAAACAATGTCACTTAGTGAGATGTAGTGTTTTTCAACATTACAAGTCGGGAACTACGATATCTAATGTGAAAGCGCATGAAACCGTCGTAATCTTGTAGAAAACATTGTAAAGTTGCGAGTAAAACGTTTTCTAACGATAGAAGTGCGAAGGTTAGCTTGAGTTATGTTAGTTTAAGCTATGTAGCGTCGTGAGAACACCAAAAAGGACGTCATCTAACGAGATAGTGTTGTTTTATTGCATGTACGTAACTGCAATAGGTGAAATGTTGTGTAAGTACACAAAACGGCTTGAACAAGCCAGATACTGCGTGTTGTACCGTTACAAGTGCGAAACTGCTATAATGTGATATTCCTGTTAAAGCGCATGCAAGCATCGTGAAACCTTAAAGAACGATGTCATTTAGCGAGATACAGCGTTCTGTACTGCAATAAGTTGGTGAAAAACTGTGAGGTTATGCAAATATCGTAATTGTGAACGAAACAGTGTAATAGAGCGTTTTTCCATACAAGTACGAATGTTAGGTTAGGTTAAGATATGAACCGTCGTAAAACCGCATTAAACAATGTCAATTAGTGAGATGCAGTGTTTTTCACCATTAAAAGTCGGGAACTGCGATATCTAATGTGAAAGCGCTTGCAACCGTCGTTAGGTTAGGTTAGGTTAGGTTAGGTTAGGTTAGATTAGGTTAGGTTGGGTTGAGTTGGGTTAGGTTAGGTTAGGTTAGGTTAGGTTGGGTTAGGTTAGGTTAGGTTAGGTTAGGTTAGGTTACGTTAGGTTAGGTTAGGTTACGTTAGGTTAGGTTAGGTTAGGTTACGTTAGGTTAGGTTAGGTTAGGTAAGGATAATTTGGTTAGGTTAGGTAAGGTTAGGTTAGGTTAGGTTAGGTTGGGTTGGGTGTTGTTGGGTTGGGTTGGGTTGGGTTGGGTTAGGTTGGGTTAGGTTAGGTTAGGTTACGTTAGGTTAGGTTAGGTTAGGTTACGTTAGGTTATGTTAGGTTAGGTTAGGTTACGTTAGGTTAGGTTAGGTAAGGTTAGGTTACGTTAGAATAGGTTAGGTTAGGTTAGGTTACGTTAGGTTAAGTTAAGTTAGGTTAGGTTAGGTTTGGTTAGGTTTGGTTAGGTTAGCTTAGGTTAGGTTAGGTTGGGTTGGGCTGGGTTGGGTTAGGTTAGGTTAGGTTAGGTTAGGTTGGGTTAGGTTAGTTTAGGTTAGGTTAGGTTAGGTTAGGTTGGGTTGGGTTGGGTTAGGTTAGGTTAGGTTAGGTAAGGTTAGGTTAGGTTAGGTTAGGTTAAGGTATGAACCGTCGTAAAACCGCATTAAACAATGTCACTTAGTGAGATGCAGTGTTTTTCACCTTTACAAGTTGGGAACTGCGATATCTAATGTGAAAGCGCATGAAACCGTCGTAATCTTGTAGAAAACATTGTAAAGTAGCGAATAAAACGTTTTCTAACGATAGTAGTGCGAAGGTTCGGTTAGTTTGAGCTAGGTAGCGTCGTGAAACCACCAAAAACGATGTCATCTAACGAGATAGTGTTGTTTTATTGCGAGTACGAAACTGCGATAGGTGAAATATTGGGAAAACACACAAAATGGCATGAACTAGCCAGATACTGCGTCTTGTGCCGTTACAAGTGCGAAACTGCTTTAATGTGATATTCTCGTTAAAGCGCATGCAAGTATCGTGAAACCTTAAAGAACGATGTCATTTAGCGAGATACAGCGTTCTGAACTGTAATAAGTTGGTGAGAAACTGTGAGGTCAAGCAAATATCGTAATTGTGAACGAAACAGTGTAATTGAGCGTATTTAGATACAAGTGCGAATGTTAGGTTAGGTTGAGATATCAACCGTCGTAAAACCGCATTAAACAATGTCACTTAGTGAGATGTAGTGTTTTTCAACATTACAAGTCGGGAACTACGATATCTAATGTGAAAGCGCATGAAACCGTCGTAATCTTGTAGAAAACATTGTAAAGTTGCGAGTAAAACGTTTTCTAACGATAGAAGTGCGAAGGTTAGCTTGAGTTATGTTAGTTTAAGCTATGTAGCGTCGTGAGACCACCAAAAAGGACGTCATCTAACGAGATAGTGTTGTTTTATTGCATGTACGTAACTGCAATAGGTGAAATGTTGTGAAAGTACACAAAACGGCTTGAACAAGCCAGATACTGCGTGTTGTACCGTTACAAGTGCGAAACTGCTATAATGTGATATTCTTGTTAAAGCGCATGCAAGCATCGTGAAACCTTAAAGAACGATGTCATTTAGCGAGATACAGCGTTCTGTACTGCAATAAGTTGGTGAAAAACTGTGAGGTTATGCAAATATCGTAATTGTGAACGAAACAGTGTAATAGAGCGTTTTTCCATACAAGTACGAATGTTAGGTTAGGTTAAGATATGAACCGTCGTAAAACCGCATTAAACAATGTCAATTAGTGAGATGCAGTGTTTTTCACCATTAAAAGTCGGGAACTGCGATATCTAATGTGAAAGCGCTTGCAACCGTCGTTAGGTTAGGTTAGGTTAGGTTAGGTTAGGTTTTGTTAGGTTAGGTTAGGTTAGGTTAGATTAGGTTAGGTTGGGTTGAGTTGGGTTAGGTTAGGTTAGGTTAGGTTAGGTTGGGTTAGGTTAGGTTAGGTTAGGTTAGGTTACGTTAGGTTAGGTTAGGTTACGTTAGGTTAGGTTAGGTTAGGTTACGTTAGGTTAGGTTAGGTTAGGTAAGGATAATTTGGTTAGGTTAGGTAAGGTTAGGTTAGGTTAGGTTAGGTTGGGTTGGGTGTTGTTGGGTTGGGTTGGGTTGGGTTGGGTTAGGTTCGGTTAGGTTAGGTTAGGTTACGTTAGGTTAGGTTAGGTTAGGTTAGGTTACGTTAGGTTATGTTAGGTTAGGTTAGGTTACGTTAGGTTAGGTTAGGTCAGGTAAGGTTAGGTTACGTTAGAATAGGTTAGGTTAGGTTAGGTTACGTTAGGTTAACTTAAGTTAGGTTAGGTTAGGTTTGGTTAGGTTTGGTTAGGTTAGCTTAGGTTAGGTTAGGTTGGGTTGGGTTGGGTTGGGTTAGGTTAGGTTAGGTTAGGTTAGGTTGGGTTAGGTTAGTTTAGGTTAGGTTAGGTTAGGTTAGGTTGGGTTGGGTTGGGTTAGGTTAGGTTAGGTAAGGTTAGGTTAGGTTAGGTTAGGTTACGTTAGGTTAAGGTATGAACCGTCGTAAAACCGCATTAAACAATGTCACTTAGTGAGATGCAGTGTTTTTCACCTTTACAAGTTGGGAACTGCGATATCTAATGTGAAAGCGCATGAAACCGTCGTAATCTTGTAGAAAACATTGTAAAGTAGCGAATAAAACGTTTTCTAACGATAGAAGTGCGAAGGTTCGGTTAGTTTGAGCTAGTTTGAGCTAGGTTAGTTTGCAGTCTCTGACTATGGGACCTCTTTCTGTATATCATGCACATGTATTCTTCTTCATTTAACACAATAAAATCTTCTGTTCTGTTCTGTTCAAGGTAGCGTCGTGAAACCACCAAAAACGATGTCATCTAACGAGATAGTGTTGTTTTATTGCGAGTACGAAACTGCGATAGGTGAAATATTGGGAAAGCACACAAAATGGCATGAACTAGCCAGATACTGCGTCTTGTGCCGTTACAAGTGCGAAACTGCTTTAATGTGATATTCTCGTTAAAGCGCATGCAAGTATCGTGAAACCTTAAAGAACGATGTCATTTAGCGAGATACAGCGTTCTGAACTGTAATAAGTTGGTGAGAAACTGTGAGGTCAAGCAAATATCGTAATTGTGAACGAAACAGTGTAATTGAGCGTTTTTCCATACAAGTACGAATGTTAGGTTAGGTTAAGATATGAACCGTCGTAAAACCACATTAAACAATGTCACTTAGTGAGATGCAGTCTTTTTCACCATTACAAGTCGGGAACTACGATATCTAATGTGAAAGCGCATGAAACCGTCGTAATCTTGTAGAAAACATTGTAAAGTTGCGAGTAAAACGTTTTCTAACGATAGAAGTGCGAAGGTTAGGTTAGGTTAGGTTAGTTTAGGCTAGGTAGCGTCGTGAAACTACCAAAAACGACGTCATCTAAAGAGATAGTGTTGTTTTATTGCGAGTATTAAACTGCGATAGGTGAAATGTTGTGAAAGCACACAAAACGGCATGAACAAGCCAAATACTGCGTGTTCTACCGTTACAAGTGCGAAACTGCTATATTGTGATATTCTCGTTAAAGCGCATGCAAGCATCGTGAAACCTTAAAGAACAATGTCATTTAGCGAGATACAGCGTTCTGTACTGCAATAAGTTGGTGAAAAACTGTGAGGTCAAGCAAATATCGTAATTGTGAACGAAACAGTGTAATTGAGCGTATTTAGATACAAGTGCGAATGTTAGGTTAGGTTGAGATATCAACCGTCGTAAAACCGCATTAAACAATGTCACTTAGTGAGATGTAGTGTTTTTCAACATTACAAGTCGGGAACTACGATATCTAATGTGAAAGCGCTTGAAACCGTCGTAATGTTGTAGAAAGCAATGTAAAGTAGCGAGTAAAACGTTTTCTCACGATAGAAGTGCGAAGGTTATGTTAGGTTGAGTTATGTTAGTTTAAGCTAGGTAGCGTCGTGAAACCACCAAAAACGACGTCATCTAACGAGATAGTGTTGTTTTATTGCGAGTACGAAACTGCGATAGGTAAAATGTGAAAGCACACAAAACGGCATGAACAAGCCAAATACTGCGTGTTGTACCGTTACAAGTGCGAAACTGCTATGTTTTGACATTCTCGGTAAAGCGCATGCAAGTATCGTGAAACCTTAAAGAACGATGTCATTTAGCGAGATACAGCGTTCTGTACAGTAATAAGTTGGTGAGAAACTGTGAGGTCAAGCAAATATCGTAATTGTGAACGAAACAGTGTAATTGAGCGTCTTTAGATACAAGTGCGAATGTTAGGTTAGGTTGACATATCAACCGTCGTAAAACCGCATTAAACAATGTCACTTAGTGAGATGTAGTGTTTTTCAACATTACAAGTCGGGAACTACGATATCTAATGTGAAAGCGCATGAAACCGTCGTAATCTTGTAGAAAACATTGTAAAGTTGCGAGTAAAACGTTTTCTAACGATAGAAGTGCGAAGGTTAGGTTAGGTTAGGTTAGGTTAGTTTAGGCTAGGTAGCGTCGTGAAACTACCAAAAACGACGTCATCTAACGAGATAGTGTTGTTTCATAGCGAGTATTAAACTGCGATAGGTGAAATGTTGTGAAAGCACACAAAACGGCATGAACAAGCCAAATACTGCGTGTTCTACCGTTACAAGTGCGAAACTGCTATATTGTGATATTCTCGTAAAGCGCATGAAAGCATCGTGAAACCTTAAAGAACAATGTCATTTAGCGAGATACAACGTTCTGTACTGCAATAAGTTGGTGAAAAACTGTGAGGTTATGCAAATATGGTAATTGTGAACAAAACAGTGTAATAGAGCGTTTTTAGATACAAGTGCGAATGTTAGCTTAGGTTAAGATATGAACCGTCGTAAAACCGCATTAAACATTGTCAATTAGTGAGATGCAGTGTTTTTCACCATTAAAAGTCGGGAACTGCGATATCTAATGTGAAAGCGCTTGCAATCGTCGTTAGGGTAGGTTAGGTTAGGTTAGGTTAGGTTAGGTTAGGTTTTGTTAGGTTAGGTTAGGTTAGGTTAGGTTAGGTTAGGTTAGATTAGGTTAGGTAGGGTTGAGTTGGGTTATGTTAGGTTAGGTTAGGTTAGGTTGGGTTAGGTTAGGTTAGGTTAGGTTAGGTTACGTTAGGTTAGGTTAGGTTAGGTAAGGATACTTTGGTTAGGTTAGGTAAGGTTAGGTTAGGTTAGGTTAGGTTAGGTTAGGTTAGGTTAGCTTAGGTTAGGTTAGGTTGGGTTGGGTTGGGTTGGGTTAGGTTAGGTTAGGTTAGGTTAGGTTGGGTTAGGTTAGTTTAGGTTAGGTTAGGTTAGGTTAGGTTGGGTTGGGTTGGGTTAGGTTAGGTTAGGTTAGGTTAGGTAAGGTTAGGTTAGGTTAGGTTAGGTTAGGTTAGGTTAGGTTAAGGTATGGACCGTCGTAAAACCGCATTAAACAATGTCACTTAGTGAGATGCAGTGGTTTTCACCTTTACAAGTTGGGAACTGCGATGTCTAATGTGAAAGCGCTTGAAACCGTCGTAATGTTGTAGAAAGCAATGTAAAGTAGCGAGTAAAACGTTTTCTAACGATAGAAGTGCGAAGGTTATGTTAGGTTGAGTTATGTTAGTTTAAGCTAGGTAGCGTCGTGAAACCACCAAAAACGACGTCATCTAACGAGATAGTGTTGTTTTATTGCGAGTACGAAACTGCGATAGGTAAAATGTTGTGAAAGCACACAAAACGGCATGAACAAGCCACATACTGCGTGTTGTACCGTTACAAGTACGAAACTGCTATGTTGTGACATTCTCGGTAAAGCGAATGCAAGTATCGTGAAACCTTAAAGATCGATGTCATTAAGCGAGATACAGCGTTCTGTACTGTAATAAGTTGGTGAGAAACTGTGAGGTCAAGCAAATATCGTAATTGTGAACGAAACAGTGTAATTGAGCGTCTTTAGATACAAGTGCGAATGTTAGGTTAGGTTGACATATCAACCGTCGTAAAACCGCATTAAACAATGTCACTTAGTGAGATGTAGTGTTTTTCAACATTACAAGTCGGGAACTACGATATCTAATGTGAAAGCGCATGAAACCGTCGTAATCTTGTAGAAAACATTGTAAAGTTGCGAGTAAAACGTTTTCTAACGATAGAAGTGCGAAGGTTAGGTTAGGTTAGGTTAGGTTAGTTTAGGCTAGGTAGCGTCGTGAAACTACCAAAAACGACGTCATCTAACGAGATAGTGTTGTTTCATAGCGAGTATTAAACTGCGATAGGTGAAATGTTGTGAAAGCACACAAAACGGCATGAACAAGCCAAATACTGCGTGTTCTACCGTTACAAGTGCGAAACTGCTATATTGTATTATTCTCGTTAAAGCGCATGAAAGCATCGTGAAACCTTAAAGAACAATGTCATTTAGCGAGATACAACGTTCTGTACTGCAATAAGTTGGTGAAAAACTGTGAGGTTATGCAAATATGGTAATTGTGAACAAAACAGTGTAATAGAGCGTTTTTAGATACATGTGCGAATGTTAGCTTAGGTTAAGATATGAACCGTCGTAAAACCGCATTAAACATTGTCAATTAGTGAGATGCAGTGTTTTTCACCATTAAAAGTCGGGAACTGCGATATCTAATGTGAAAGCGCTTGCAATCGTCGTTAGGGTAGGTTAGGTTAGGTTAGGTTAGGTTAGGTTAGGTTTTGTTAGGTTAGGTTAGGTTAGGTTAGGTTAGATTAGGTTAGGTAGGGTTGAGTTGGGTTATGTTAGGTTAGGTTAGGTTAGGTTGGGTTAGGTTAGGTTAGGTTAGGTTAGGTTACGTTAGGTTAGGTTAGGTTAGGTAAGGATACTTTGGTTAGGTTAGGTAAGGTTAGGTTAGGTTAGGTTAGGTTAGGTTAGGTTAGGTTAGCTTAGGTTAGGTTAGGTTGGGTTGGGTTGGGTTGGGTTAGGTTAGGTTAGGTTAGGTTAGGTTGGGTTAGGTTAGTTTAGGTTAGGTTAGGTTAGGTTAGGTTGGGTTGGGTTGGGTTAGGTTAGGTTAGGTTAGGTTAGGTAAGGTTAGGTTAGGTTAGGTTAGGTTAGGTTAGGTTAGGTTAAGGTATGGACCGTCGTAAAACCGCATTAAACAATGTCACTTAGTGAGATGCAGTGGTTTTCACCTTTACAAGTTGGGAACTGCGATGTCTAATGTGAAAGCGCTTGAAACCGTCGTAATGTTGTAGAAAGCAATGTAAAGTAGCGAGTAAAACGTTTTCTAACGATAGAAGTGCGAAGGTTATGTTAGGTTGAGTTATGTTAGTTTAAGCTAGGTAGCGTCGTGAAACCACCAAAAACGACGTCATCTAACGAGATAGTGTTGTTTTATTGCGAGTACGAAACTGCGATAGGTAAAATGTTGTGAAAGCACACAAAACGGCATGAACAAGCCAAATACTGCGTGTTCTACCGTTACAAGTGCGAAACTGCTATATTGTGATATTCTCGTTAAAGCGCATGAAAGCATCGTGAAACCTTAAAGAACAATGTCATTTAGCGAGATACAACGTTCTGTACTGCAATAAGTTGGTGAAAAACTGTGAGGTTATGCAAATATGGTAATTGTGAACAAAACAGTGTAATAGAGCGTTTTTAGATACAAGTGCGAATGTTAGCTTAGGTTAAGATATGAACCGTCGTAAAACCGCATTAAACATTGTCAATTAGTGAGATGCAGTGTTTTTCACCATTAAAAGTCGGGAACTGCGATATCTAATGTGAAAGCGCTTGCAATCGTCGTTAGGGTAGGTTAGGTTAGGTTAGGTTAGGTTAGGTTTTGTTAGGTTAGGTTAGGTTAGGTTAGGTTAGGTTAGGTTAGATTAGGTTAGGTAGGGTTGAGTTGGGTTATGTTAGGTTAGGTTAGGTTAGGTTGGGTTAGGTTAGGTTAGGTTAGGTTAGGTTACGTTAGGTTAGGTTAGGTTAGGTAAGGATACTTTGGTTAGGTTAGGTAAGGTTAGGTTAGGTTAGGTTAGGTTAGGTTAGGTTAGGTTAGCTTAGGTTAGGTTAGGTTGGGTTGGGTTGGGTTGGGTTAGGTTAGGTTAGGTTAGGTTAGGTTGGGTTAGGTTAGTTTAGGTTAGGTTAGGTTAGGTTAGGTTGGGTTGGGTTGGGTTGGGTTAGGTTAGGTTAGGTTAGGTTAGGTAAGGTTAGGTTAGGTTAGGTTAGGTTAGGTTAGGTTAGGTTAAGGTATGGACCGTCGTAAAACCGCATTAAACAATGTCACTTAGTGAGATGCAGTGGTTTTCACCTTTACAAGTTGGGAACTGCGATGTCTAATGTGAAAGCGCTTGAAACCGTCGTAATGTTGTAGAAAGCAATGTAAAGTAGCGAGTAAAACGTTTTCTAACGATAGAAGTGCGAAGGTTATGTTAGGTTGAGTTATGTTAGTTTAAGCTAGGTAGCGTCGTGAAACCACCAAAAACGACGTCATCTAACGAGATAGTGTTGTTTTATTGCGAGTACGAAACTGCGATAGGTAAAATGTTGTGAAAGCACACAAAACGGCATGAACAAGCCACATACTGCGTGTTGTACCGTTACAAGTACGAAACTGCTATGTTGTGACATTCTCGGTAAAGCGAATGCAAGTATCGTGAAACCTTAAAGATCGATGTCATTAAGCGAGATACAGCGTTCTGTACTGTAATAAGTTGGTGAGAAACTGTGAGGTCAAGCAAATATCGTAATTGTGAACGAAACAGTGTAATTGAGCGTCTTTAGATACAAGTGCGAATGTTAGGTTAGGTTGACATATCAACCGTCGTAAAACCGCATTAAACAATGTCACTTAGTGAGATGTAGTGTTTTTCAACATTACAAGTCGGGAACTACGATATCTAATGTGAAAGCGCATGAAACCGTCGTAATCTTGTAGAAAACATTGTAAAGTTGCGAGTAAAACGTTTTCTAACGATAGAAGTGCGAAGGTTAGGTTAGGTTAGGTTAGGTTAGTTTAGGCTAGGTAGCGTCGTGAAACTACCAAAAACGACGTCATCTAACGAGATAGTGTTGTTTCATAGCGAGTATTAAACTGCGATAGGTGAAATGTTGTGAAAGCACACAAAACGGCATGAACAAGCCAAATACTGCGTGTTCTACCGTTACAAGTGCGAAACTGCTATATTGTGATATTCTCGTTAAAGCGCATGAAAGCATCGTGAAACCTTAAAGAACAATGTCATTTAGCGAGATACAACGTTCTGTACTGCAATAAGTTGGTGAAAAACTGTGAGGTTATGCAAATATGGTAATTGTGAACAAAACAGTGTAATAGAGCGTTTTTAGATACATGTGCGAATGTTAGCTTAGGTTAAGATATGAACCGTCGTAAAACCGCATTAAACATTGTCAATTAGTGAGATGCAGTGTTTTTCACCATTAAAAGTCGGGAACTGCGATATCTAATGTGAAAGCGCTTGCAATCGTCGTTAGGGTAGGTTAGGTTAGGTTAGGTTAGGTTAGGTTAGGTTTTGTTAGGTTAGGTTAGGTTAGGTTAGGTTAGGTTAGATTAGGTTAGGTAGGGTTGAGTTGGGTTATGTTAGGTTAGGTTAGGTTAGGTTGGGTTAGGTTAGGTTAGGTTAGGTTAGGTTACGTTAGGTTAGGTTAGGTTAGGTAAGGATACTTTGGTTAGGTTAGGTAAGGTTAGGTTAGGTTAGGTTAGGTTAGGTTAGGTTAGCTTAGGTTAGGTTAGGTTGGGTTGGGTTGGGTTGGGTTAGGTTAGGTTAGGTTAGGTTAGGTTGGGTTAGGTTAGTTTAGGTTAGGTTAGGTTAGGTTAGGTTGGGTTGGGTTGGGTTAGGTTAGGTTAGGTTAGGTTAGGTAAGGTTAGGTTAGGTTAGGTTAGGTTAGGTTAGGTTAGGTTAAGGTATGGACCGTCGTAAAACCGCATTAAACAATGTCACTTAGTGAGATGCAGTGGTTTTCACCTTTACAAGTTGGGAACTGCGATGTCTAATGTGAAAGCGCTTGAAACCGTCGTAATGTTGTAGAAAGCAATGTAAAGTAGCGAGTAAAACGTTTTCTAACGATAGAAGTGCGAAGGTTATGTTAGGTTGAGTTATGTTAGTTTAAGCTAGGTAGCGTCGTGAAACCACCAAAAACGACGTCATCTAACGAGATAGTGTTGTTTTATTGCGAGTACGAAACTGCGATAGGTAAAATGTTGTGAAAGCACACAAAACGGCATGAACAAGCCAAATACTGCGTGTTGTACCGTTACAAGTACGAAACTGCTATGTTGTGACATTCTCGGTAAAGCGAATGCAAGTATCGTGAAACCTTAAAGATCGATGTCATTAAGCGAGATACAGCGTTCTGTACTGTAATAAGTTGGTGAGAAACTGTGAGGTCAAGCAAATATCGTAATTGTGAACGAAACAGTGTAATTGAGCGTATTTAGATACAAGTGCGAATGTTAGGTTAGGTTGACATATCAACCGTCGTAAAACCGCAATAAACAATCTCACTTAGTGAGATGTAGTGTTTTTCAACATTACAAGTCGGGAACTACGATATCTAATGTGAAAGCGCATGAAACCGTCGTAATCTTGTATAAAACATTGTAAAGTTGCGAATAAAACGTTTTCTAACGATAGAAGTGCGAAGGTTAGGTTAGGTTAGGTTAGGTTAAGCTAGGTAGCGTCGTGAAACTACCAAAAACGACGTCATCTAACGAGATAGTGTTGTTTTATTGCGAGTATTAAACTGCGATAGGTGAAATGTTGTGAAAGCACACAAAACGGAATGAAGAAGCCAAATACTGCGTGTTCTACTGTTACAAGTGCGAAACTGCTATATTGTGATATTCTCGTTAAAGCGCATGCAAGCATCGTGAAACCTTAAAAGAACAATGTCATTTAGCGAGATACAGCGTTCTGTACTGCAATAAGTTGGTGAAAAACTGAGGTTATGCAAATATCGTAATTGTGAACAAAAAAGTGTAATAGAGCGTTTTTAGATACAAGTGCGAATGTTATTTTTTATTATTTTTTTTTATTTTATTTACAGGTTCTGCAGGCCTATACTTAGGCCCAAGCAGGAGGGGCAAAAACAACAAAAAAGTACAATGTCACAGCACTTAATTAGACAACTTATAGTGCACTTGCACAACAGAGTTACGGCACATAAACAGTGATCAGAACACTCATGCGCAGCAGAAGTCAACTAACTACATTACTCGGGCACTGCGAATACACACCATATGGATACATCATTCAGAACTAAACAAAAAAAGTTTCAAGCTGTTTTTCAATATCTTCGGACTGAAAAGCACTTATTGGTAAAGAGTTCCAGTCAGCAATAGTCCTAGGGAAAAAACTATTTTTAAAAGCAGTGGTACGGGCAAAAACTGGCGCCAATGAATATTTATGCTTATGTCTTGTTTTTCTAGAAGATAGAGGTTTCACACAGTTGGGCAGACTTGTTGTAACTTTACCGGAAAGAATTTTGTGTAGGAACGTTAACCGATTAATTTTCCTGCGAGTTTCCAGTGTTTGGATATCATTTAGTTGCATAAGTTGTGTTGGCGAATCATATCTTTTATATTTGCTAAATATAAATCTGACAGCCTTCCGTTGAACTTTTTCAATCAAGGCAATATCTTTTTTACATTGAGGGTCCCAAACAACCGAGGCATATTCGAGTTTTGATCGGATGCAGGTGTTATATGCCAATAATCTAGTCTCCTTCGTTGAGGATTTAAGTTTCCTCTTAAGAAACCACAGTTTCCTAAGTGCAGCCGTGCATATGCTTGTAATGTGGTCTGACCACGTAAGTGACTTTGTCAAAGTGACTCCTAGATATTTGTATTTTTCTACGTCTTTGAGTGGGTTATTGCGGAGAAAATAAGTATAAAGGCTGGGAGTTCGTTTTCTTGTTATTCTCAAGAGAACTGTTTTGTCACTATTAAGTTCCATGCCCCAGTTTTGACACCACTCATCTATACTTGTAAGAGACTGTTGAAGTAATATGTGGTCATTTACACAACATATTTCTTTAAAAACAACACAATCATCCGCGAATAATCTGACGGATATGTCCTTATGTACGACATCAACTAAATCATTAATAAAAATTAAGAATAACAAGGGGCCTAACACACTACCTTGTGGCACACCAGAAGAAACATTTAGCGAAGAAGAAAAACAACCCCTGACCTCAACAAATTGAGTTCTGTTATATAAGTACATATGAATCCATTTAACGATGCCCGAAGGTAGCCCAATATTTTCGAGTTTAAACAAAAGTTTTCCATGAGGCACCTTATCAAACGCTTTGCTAAAATCTAAAAAGAACACATCAGTCTGCCCAGATATATCTAGAACCCGTGCGAATTCATGCACTGTAGACACAAGCTGTGTTACCGTAGACATATTTTTTCGGAAGCCATGTTGATTAGGCGACAAAATATTTTTTTCTGATAAAAATGTGTTAATGTAATTTGCAACAACATGCTCTAACATTTTACAGCAGCTACTAGTGATAGAAACAGGACGGTAGTTTGTCAAGGAATAGCGGTTACCCTTTTTAAAGATCGGCACAACACGAGCTTTACGCCAATCGGCTGGTATCTGACCATCTTTGAATGATACATTGAAAAGGGCAGTAAGGAAGTCAGTGATTTGTTCAGCATAGCGTCGTAGGAATGAATTACCAATGCCGTCAGGGCCTGACGATTTCTTAGGATTAACCTTAAGTAACATTTGTAAAACACCTTCACGAGTTATCAGAACATCATCCGTGATTATGGGCATCGGGTCTCGCAGTTCATAATACTGTGGTTCGGAAAAGACGCTCTGAAAGTATTTATTAAAATGATCAGCAATTAGTGCCGGATCTGTTATCGTGACCTCATCAACTTGTATTTCAGAAACGCCTTCTTTAGTTTGCTTAATATAGCGCCAAAATTTATCAGGATCTGTCCTGATGAATTCAGGTAGTGTGTCGTTAAAAAATTGATGCCTAGCCTTGCTAACACTCTCTAATAATTTTTCTTTAAGATCGGAAAAATGTTGCGTACTAGTCTTGTGTTTTTTTCGTAACCTTTTTATCTTTCTCTTGATCTTTATAATTTCACGGTTTATCCATGGGTTATGTGAACGCCTGCGTATTCTCCTAAGCGGGACAAAGTTCTTTGTACAGAAGTCCACAATACCACGGAAGCGTTGCCAGGCTCTATCAACATCACTAACAGATGTGGGGAGATGTGTTTCTAAATAATCAATTACTGCAACATCATCCGCTCGATTGAAATCTCTTACAACACTTTCCACTGGCGTTTTCACTTGTTTACAACGTGCATGCCTGTCCCAAACAAATGATATTAATCTATGGTCAGAAATACCGGTTTCAACTGTGATAGTCGCTTCGGTAAAGAGTTCCGTTGTAAATAGCAGATCAAGTATCGAACTCCCCCTTGTGGGGTGTCCTACCATTTGCTCAAGGCCTAGAGAAAACATTATGTCTAAGAGTGTGTCAGCCGAGGAAGAAGTACCATAATTTATATCATCCCAATTAATGGCTGGCAGATTGAAGTCACCCGTTAAAATAAGATTTTTGCTTCGTAGACGTAGTAGTTCATCGTACAAACCGCTCATAAAAGAATCATCAGCATTAGGACATCGATAAACCGCACAGAGAAAAAATGACATATCAGCAAATGAAAGTTTTAAAAGCAGACTCTCTCTCACTGGAAAACGCTCAGCAATAGTTACATCAATGCCATACTTGATAATGACAGCCACTCCACCGCCCCGATGACCACGATCACATCGAAAAAGTTGGTAGTTCGGCGGAACTATCTCGCTATCGCCAATGGCTTCATGTAACCAAGACTCTGTTATCACACAGACATGAGGATCGTGCGTGAGCAAAATATTTTCCAACTTTTCAATTTTATTTGTTATACTCCGTGCATTGAAGCAAAGCAAACGAAGTTGGTGCTCCCCTAATTGCTAGCTGGGATTCCCTACGGCACTCTCATGTGACACTTTCCTACGCGCATTAAGCGAGTCGTCCCAACAGAAAAAGGTGTGATCAATACGAAGCTTATCGTGAACAAGAGCAACCTTGCTACCGCTTTCTCTGTCTGCTTTTGCAGTTGCCCATAGCAGTTTTCTTTTGCGGAGTGTGTCAGGACAGTAGTCGTTTTGAAGATAAATTTTGGTTCCCTTCAGCTTATGTGCTTGACGCAACACAGCTTGCTTTTCCATATAATCTTGGAAAAAAAGTATAACAGGACGTCTGCTTGATACCGGCTTGCCTAATCTATGAATCCGCGCAATTGTCGTGCATTTCACCCCTAATCGATCATGAAATATGCCCTTCACTACCTTTTCACGTAGCTCTGCTTCAGATTCACTACCAGCAGCGCTGATACCAAATACAAGAAGATTATTCCGGCGACTGCGATTCTCAAGGTCAACCAGCTTGGACTGATGAATATCAATTAACTGCTGAATGGAATCTACAGACTCCTGTATCGATTCGCTCACGCCCTTCTGAGTTTGTAGTTGCTTAACATTTGCTTCTAAGTTATTCAGACGCACTCCAAAGGTGCTTATTAATGATTCTGTTGAGTCTAAACGTGCTCTAAGGCTTACAAGTTCTGCTCGGATATCAGATTGTCCCTTCAAGAGCTCGTGAAACATTTCATCAACAGTTGGCCCAGGGTTTTGCTCGACATCTCCACACAGCAATAACTTGCAAACAAAATAACATTCATATGCAATAATAAAACATGTCTGTGGGCACGGCACAATAAGAAGTACAATTTCGTCTCCAGACCTATGATTTGAAAAAGAAAAACTAACCTGTACAACGAAAAAGAAGCGTTTCGTTAGCGGCATCTTTCCAGCCGCTTCGCCGTGCCCACTGACGGTCCAACTGTGTGGCCTGTCTTTAAAAGGGCGATCCAACGATGACGTCACGGGCATGCAATGTTCCAGAGGGGGCGTATCCAGTATGTCCAAATTCGATGAAGGCACTGGACAGTAGTTAGCAGAGACAGATGTAATCGCCGCAACTTCATTCCCGGTAGTGCAAGGTTCCGATGGCCCGGCGAGCATGAAAAACACGGCCTGTACAACGAAAAAGAAGCGTTTCGTTAGCGGCATCTTTCCAGCCGCTTCGCCGTGCCCACTGACGGTCCAACTGTGTGGCCTGTCTTTAAAAGGGCGATCCAACGATGACGTCACGGGCATGCAATGTTCCAGAGGGGGCGTATCCAGTATGTCCAAATTCGATGAAGGCACTGGACAGTAGTTAGCAGAGACAGATGTAATCGCCGCAACTTCATTCCCGGTAGTGCAAGGTTCCGATGGCCCGGCGAGCATGAAAAACACGGCCTGTACAACGAAAAAGAAGCGTTTCGTTAGCGGCATCTTTCCAGCCGCTTCGCCGTGCCCACTGACGGTCCAACTGTGTGGCCTGTCTTTAAAAGGGCGATCCAACGATGACGTCACGGGCATGCAATGTTCCAGAGGGGGCGTATCCAGTATGTCCAAATTCGATGAAGGCACTGGACAGTAGTTAGCAGAGACAGATGTAATCGCCGCAACTTCATTAGGTTAGGTTAAGATATGAACCGTCGTAAAACCGCATTAAACAATGTCAATTAGTGAGATGCAGTGTTTTTCACCATTAAAAGTGGGGAACTGCGATATCTAATGTGAAAGCGCTTGCAACCGTCGTTAGATTAGGTTAGGTTAGGTTAGGTTAGGTTATGTTTGGTTAGGTTAGGTTAGGTTAGGTTAGGGTAGATATGGTTAGGTTGGGTTGAGTTGGGTTAGGTTAGGTTAGGTTAGGTTAGGTTGGGTTAGGTTAGGTTAGGTTACGTTAGGTTAGGTTAGGTTACGTTAGGTTAGGTTAGGTTAGGTTACGTTAGGTTAGGTTAGGTTAGGTAAGGATAATTTCGTTAGGTTAGGTAAGGTTAGGTTAGGTTAGGTTAGGTTGGGTTGGGTGTTGTTGGGTTGGGTTGGGTTAGGTTGGGTTAGGTTAGGTTAGGTTACGTTAGGTTAGGTTAGGTTAGGTTACGTTAGGTTATGTTAGGTTAGGTTAGGTTACGTTAGGTTAGGTTAGGTCAGGTAAGGTTAGGTTACGTTAGAATAGGTTAGGTTAGGTTAGGTTACGTTAGGTTAGGTTAAGTTAGGTTAGGTTAGGTTTGGTTAGGTTAGGTTAGGTTAGCTTAGGTTAGGTTAAGTTGGGTTGGGTTGGGTTAGGTTGGGTTAGGTTAGGTTAGGTTAGGTTGGGTTAGGTTAGGTTAGTTTAGGTTAGGTTAGGTTAGGTTAGGTTGGGTTGGGTTGGGTTAGGTTAGGTTAGGTTAGGTAAGGTTAGGTTAGGTTAGGTTACGTTAGGTTAAGGTATGAACCGTCGTAAAACCGCATTAAACAATGTCACTTAGTGAGATGCAGTGTTTTCACCTTTACAAGTTGGGAACTGCGGTATCTAATGTGAAAGCGCATGAAACCGTCGTAATCTTGTAGAAAACATTGTAAAGTTGCGAGTAAAACGTTTTCTAACGATAGAAGTGCGAAGGTTAGGTTAGGTTAGGTTACTTTAAGCTAGGTAGCGTCGTGAAACTACCAAAAACGACGTCATCTAACGAGATAGTGTTGTTTTATTGCGAGTAGTATTAAACTGCGATAGGTGAAATGTTGTGAATGCACACGAAACGGCATGAACAAGCCAAATACTGCGTGTTCTACCGTTACAAGTGCGAAACTGCTATATTGTGATATTCTCGTTAAAGCGCATGCAAGCATCGTAAAACCTTAAAGAACAATGTCGTTTAGCGAGATACAGCGTTCTGTACTGCAATAAGTCGTGAAAAACTGTGAGGTTATGCAAATATCGTAATTGTGAACGAAACAGTGTAATAGAGCGTTTTTCAATACAAGTACGAATGTTAGGTTAGGTTAAGATATGAACCGTCGTAAAACCGCATTAAAAATGTCACTTAGTGAGATGCAGTGTTTTTCACCATTACAAGTCGGGAACTGCGATATCTAATGTGAAAGCGCTTGCAAACGTCGTTAGGTTAGGTTAGGTTAGGTTAGGTTAGGTTACGTTAGGTTAGGTTTGGTTAGGTTAGGTTAGGTTATGTTAGGTTAGGTTGGGTTAGGTTAGGTTAGGTTAGGTTAGGTTGGGTTAGGTTAGTTTAGGTTAGGTTAGGTTAGGTTAGGTTGGGTTGGGTTGGGTTAGGTTAGGTTAGGTTAGGTTAGGTTAGGTAAGGTTAGGTTAGGTTAGGTTAGGTTACGTTAGGTTAAGGTATGAACCGTCGTAAAACCGCATTAAACAATGTCACTTAGTGAGATGCAGTGTTTTTCACCTTTACAAGTTGGGAACTGCGATATCTAATGTGAAAGCGCTTTAAACCGTCGTAATGTTGTAGAAAGCAATGTAAAGTAGCGAGTAAAACGTTTTCTAACGATAGAAGTGCGAAGGTTATGTTAGGTTGAGTTATGTTAGTTTAAGCTAGGTAGCGTCGTGAAACCACCAAAAACGACGTCATCTAACGAGATAGTGTTGTTTTATTGCGAGTACGAAACTGCGGTAGGTAAAATGTTGTGAAAGCACACAAAACGGCATGAACAAGCCAAATACTGCGTGTTGTACCGTTACAAGTGCGAAACTGCTATGTTGTGACATTCTCGGTAAAGCGCATGCAAGTATCGTGAAACCTTAAAGAACGATGTCATTTAGCGAGATACAGCGTTCTGAACTGTAATAAGTTGGTGAGAAACTGTGAGGTCAAGCAAATATCGTAATTGTGAACGAAACAGTGTAATTGAGCGTATTTAGATACAAGTGCGAATGTTAGGTTAGGTTGAGATATCAACCGTCGTAAAACCGCATTAAACAATGTCACTTAGTGAGATGTAGTGTTTTTCAACATTACAAGTCGGGAACTACGATATCTAATGTGAAAGCGCATGAAACCGTCGTAATCTTGTAGAAAACATTGTAAAGTTGCGAGTAAAACGTTTTCTAACGATAGAAGTGCGAAGGTTAGCTTGAGTTATGTTAGTTTAAGCTATGTAGCGTCGTGAGAACACCAAAAACGACGTCATCTAACGAGATAGTGTTGTTTCATAGCGAGTATTAAACTGCGATAGGTGAAATGTTGTGAAAGCACACAAAACGGCATGAACAAGCCAAATACTGCGTGTTCTACCGTTACAAGTGCGAAACTGCTATATTGTGATATTCTCGTTAAAGCGCATGAAAGCATCGTGAAACCTTAAAGAACAATGTCATTTAGCGAGATACAACGTTCTGTACTGCAATAAGTTGGTGAAAAACTGTGAGGTTATGCAAATATGGTAATTGTGAACCAAACAGTGTAATAGAGCGTTTTTAGATACAAGTGCGAATGTTAGCTTAGGTTAAGATATGAACCGTCGTAAAACCGCATTAAACATTGTCAATTAGTGAGATGCAGTGTTTTTCACCATTAAAAGTCGGGAACTGCGATATCTAATGTGAAAGCGCTTGCAATCGTCGTTAGGTTAGGTTAGGTTAGGTTAGGTTAGGTTAGGTTAGGTTTTGTTAGGTTAGGTTAGGTTAGGTTAGGTTAGATTAGGTTAGGTTGGGTTGAGTTGGGTTAGGTTAGGTTAGGTTAGGTTAGGTTAGGTTGGGTTAGGTTAGGTTAGGTTAGGTTACGTTAGAATAGGTTAGGTTAGGTTAGGTTACGTTAGGTTAGGTTAAGTTAGGTTAGGTTAGGTTTGGTTAGGTTTGGTTAGGTTAGCTTAGGTTAGGTTAGGTTGGGTTGGGTTGGGTTGGGTTAGGTTAGGTTAGGTTAGGTTAGGTTGGGTTAGGTTAGTTTAGGTTAGGTTAGGTTAGGTTAGGTTGGGTTGGGTTGGGTTAGGTTAGGTTAGGTTAGGTTAGGTTAGGTTAGGTTAAGGTATGAACCGTCGTAAAACCGCATTAAACAATGTCACTTAGTGAGATGCAGTGTTTTTCACCTTTACAAGCTGGGAACTGCGATATCTAATGTGAAAGCGCATGAAACCGTCGTAATCTTGTAGAAAACATTGTAAAGTAGCGAATAAAACGTTTTCTAACGATAGAAGTGCGAAGGTTCGGTTAGTTTGAGCTAGGTAGCGTCGTGAAACCACCAAAAACGATGTCATCTAACGAGATAGTGTTGTTTTATTGCGAGTACGAAACTGCGATAGGTGAAATATTGGGAAAGCACACAAAATGGCATGAACTAGGCAGATACTGCGTCTTGTGCCGTTACAAGTGCGAAACTGCTTTAATGTGATATTCTCGTTAAAGCGCATGCAAGTATCGTGAAACCTTAAAGAACGATGTCATTTAGCGAGATACAGCGTTCTGAACTGTAATAAGTTGGTGAGAAACTGTGAGGTCAAGCAAATATCGTAATTGTGAACGAAACAGTGTAATTGAGCGTATTTAGATACAAGTGCGAATGTTAGGTTAGGTTGAGATATCAACCGTCGTAAAACCGCATTAAACAATGTCACTTAGTGAGATGTAGTGTTTTTCAACATTACAAGTCGGGAACTACGATATCTAATGTGAAAGCGCATGAAACCGTCGTAATCTTGTAGAAAACATTGTAAAGTTGCGAGTAAAACGTTTTCTAACGATAGAAGTGCGAAGGTTAGCTTGAGTTATGTTAGTTTAAGCTATGTAGCGTCGTGAGAACACCAAAAAGGACGTCATCTAACGAGATAGTGTTGTTTTATTGCATGTACGTAACTGCAATAGGTGAAATGTTGTGTAAGTACACAAAACGGCTTGAACAAGCCAGATACTGCGTGTTGTACCGTTACAAGTGCGAAACTGCTATAATGTGATATTCTTGTTAAAGCGCATGCAAGCATCGTGAAACCTTAAAGAACGATGTCATTTAGCGAGATACAGCGTTCTGTACTGCAATAAGTTGGTGAAAAACTGTGAGGTTATGCAAATATCGTAATTGTGAACGAAACAGTGTAATAGAGCGTTTTTCCATACAAGTACGAATGTTAGGTTAGGTTAAGATATGAACCGTCGTAAAACCGCATTAAACAATGTCAATTAGTGAGATGCAGTGTTTTTCACCATTAAAAGTCGGGAACTGCGATATCTAATGTGAAAGCGCTTGCAACCGTCGTTAGGTTAGGTTAGGTTAGGTTAGGTTAGGTTAGGTTTTGTTAGGTTAGGTTAGGTTAGGTTAGATTAGGTTAGGTTGGGTTGAGTTGGGTTAGGTTAGGTTAGGTTAGGTTAGGTTGGGTTAGGTTAGGTTAGGTTAGGTTAGGTTAGGTTACGTTAGGTTAGGTTAGGTTACGTTAGGTTAGGTTAGGTTAGGTTACGTTAGGTTAGGTTAGGTTAGGTAAGGATAATTTGGTTAGGTTAGGTAAGGTTAGGTTAGGTTAGGTTAGGTTGGGTTGGGTGTTGTTGGGTTGGGTTGGGTTGGGTTGGGTTAGGTTGGGTTAGGTTAGGTTAGGTTACGTTAGGTTAGGTTAGGTTAGGTTACGTTAGGTTATGTTAGGTTAGGTTAGGTTACGTTAGGTTAGGTTAGGTAAGGTTAGGTTACGTTAGAATAGGTTAGGTTAGGTTAGGTTACGTTAGGTTAAGTTAAGTTAGGTTAGGTTAGGTTTGGTTAGGTTTGGTTAGGTTAGCTTAGGTTAGGTTAGGTTGGGTTGGGCTGGGTTGGGTTAGGTTAGGTTAGGTTAGGTTAGGTTGGGTTAGGTTAGTTTAGGTTAGGTTAGGTTAGGTTAGGTTGGGTTGGGTTGGGTTAGGTTAGGTTAGGTTAGGTAAGGTTAGGTTAGGTTAGGTTAGGTTAAGGTATGAACCGTCGTAAAACCGCATTAAACAATGTCACTTAGTGAGATGCAGTGTTTTTCACCTTTACAAGTTGGGAACTGCGATATCTAATGTGAAAGCGCATGAAACCGTCGTAATCTTGTAGAAAACATTGTAAAGTAGCGAATAAAACGTTTTCTAACGATAGTAGTGCGAAGGTTCGGTTAGTTTGAGCTAGGTAGCGTCGTGAAACCACCAAAAACGATGTCATCTAACGAGATAGTGTTGTTTTATTGCGAGTACGAAACTGCGATAGGTGAAATATTGGGAAAACACACAAAATGGCATGAACTAGCCAGATACTGCGTCTTGTGCCGTTACAAGTGCGAAACTGCTTTAATGTGATATTCTCGTTAAAGCGCATGCAAGTATCGTGAAACCTTAAAGAACGATGTCATTTAGCGAGATACAGCGTTCTGAACTGTAATAAGTTGGTGAGAAACTGTGAGGTCAAGCAAATATCGTAATTGTGAACGAAACAGTGTAATTGAGCGTATTTAGATACAAGTGCGAATGTTAGGTTAGGTTGAGATATCAACCGTCGTAAAACCGCATTAAACAATGTCACTTAGTGAGATGTAGTGTTTTTCAACATTACAAGTCGGGAACTACGATATCTAATGTGAAAGCGCATGAAACCGTCGTAATCTTGTAGAAAACATTGTAAAGTTGCGAGTAAAACGTTTTCTAACGATAGAAGTGCGAAGGTTAGCTTGAGTTATGTTAGTTTAAGCTATGTAGCGTCGTGAGACCACCAAAAAGGACGTCATCTAACGAGATAGTGTTGTTTTATTGCATGTACGTAACTGCAATAGGTGAAATGTTGTGAAAGTACACAAAACGGCTTGAACAAGCCAGATACTGCGTGTTGTACCGTTACAAGTGCGAAACTGCTATAATGTGATATTCTTGTTAAAGCGCATGCAAGCATCGTGAAACCTTAAAGAACGATGTCATTTAGCGAGATACAGCGTTCTGTACTGCAATAAGTTGGTGAAAAACTGTGAGGTTATGCAAATATCGTAATTGTGAACGAAACAGTGTAATAGAGCGTTTTTCCATACAAGTACGAATGTTAGGTTAGGTTAAGATATGAACCGTCGTAAAACCGCATTAAACAATGTCAATTAGTGAGATGCAGTGTTTTTCACCATTAAAAGTCGGGAACTGCGATATCTAATGTGAAAGCGCTTGCAACCGTCGTTAGGTTAGGTTAGGTTAGGTTAGGTTAGGTTTTGTTAGGTTAGGTTAGGTTAGGTTAGGTTAGATTAGGTTAGGTTGGGTTGAGTTGGGTTAGGTTAGGTTAGGTTAGGTTAGGTTGGGTTAGGTTAGGTTAGGTTAGGTTAGGTTACGTTAGGTTAGGTTAGGTTACGTTAGGTTAGGTTAGGTTAGGTTACGTTAGGTTAGGTTAGGTTAGGTAAGGATAATTTGGTTAGGTTAGGTAAGGTTAGGTTAGGTTAGGTTAGGTTGGGTTGGGTGTTGTTGGGTTGGGTTGGGTTGGGTTGGGTTAGGTTCGGTTAGGTTAGGTTAGGTTACGTTAGGTTAGGTTAGGTTAGGTTAGGTTACGTTAGGTTATGTTAGGTTAGGTTAGGTTACGTTAGGTTAGGTTAGGTCAGGTAAGGTTAGGTTACGTTAGAATAGGTTAGGTTAGGTTAGGTTACGTTAGGTTAACTTAAGTTAGGTTAGGTTAGGTTTGGTTAGGTTTGGTTAGGTTAGCTTAGGTTAGGTTAGGTTGGGTTGGGTTGGGTTGGGTTAGGTTAGGTTAGGTTAGGTTAGGTTGGGTTAGGTTAGTTTAGGTTAGGTTAGGTTAGGTTAGGTTGGGTTGGGTTGGGTTAGGTTAGGTTAGGTAAGGTTAGGTTAGGTTAGGTTAGGTTACGTTAGGTTAAGGTATGAACCGTCGTAAAACCGCATTAAACAATGTCACTTAGTGAGATGCAGTGTTTTTCACCTTTACAAGTTGGGAACTGCGATATCTAATGTGAAAGCGCATGAAACCGTCGTAATCTTGTAGAAAACATTGTAAAGTAGCGAATAAAACGTTTTCTAACGATAGAAGTGCGAAGGTTCGGTTAGTTTGAGCTAGTTTGAGCTAGGTTAGTTTGCAGTCTCTGACTATGGGACCTCTTTCTGTATATCATGCACATGTATTCTTCTTCATTTAACACAATAAAATCTTCTGTTCTGTTCTGTTCAAGGTAGCGTCGTGAAACCACCAAAAACGATGTCATCTAACGAGATAGTGTTGTTTTATTGCGAGTACGAAACTGCGATAGGTGAAATATTGGGAAAGCACACAAAATGGCATGAACTAGCCAGATACTGCGTCTTGTGCCGTTACAAGTGCGAAACTGCTTTAATGTGATATTCTCGTTAAAGCGCATGCAAGTATCGTGAAACCTTAAAGAACGATGTCATTTAGCGAGATACAGCGTTCTGAACTGTAATAAGTTGGTGAGAAACTGTGAGGTCAAGCAAATATCGTAATTGTGAACGAAACAGTGTAATTGAGCGTTTTTCCATACAAGTACGAATGTTAGGTTAGGTTAAGATATGAACCGTCGTAAAACCACATTAAACAATGTCACTTAGTGAGATGCAGTCTTTTTCACCATTACAAGTCGGGAACTACGATATCTAATGTGAAAGCGCATGAAACCGTCGTAATCTTGTAGAAAACATTGTAAAGTTGCGAGTAAAACGTTTTCTAACGATAGAAGTGCGAAGGTTAGGTTAGGTTAGGTTAGTTTAGGCTAGGTAGCGTCGTGAAACTACCAAAAACGACGTCATCTAAAGAGATAGTGTTGTTTTATTGCGAGTATTAAACTGCGATAGGTGAAATGTTGTGAAAGCACACAAAACGGCATGAACAAGCCAAATACTGCGTGTTCTACCGTTACAAGTGCGAAACTGCTATATTGTGATATTCTCGTTAAAGCGCATGCAAGCATCGTGAAACCTTAAAGAACAATGTCATTTAGCGAGATACAGCATTCTGTACTGCAATAAGTTGGTGAAAAACTGTGAGGTCAAGCAAATATCGTAATTGTGAACGAAACAGTGTAATTGAGCGTATTTAGATACAAGTGCGAATGTTAGGTTAGGTTGAGATATCAACCGTCGTAAAACCGCATTAAACAATGTCACTTAGTGAGATGTAGTGTTTTTCAACATTACAAGTCGGGAACTACGATATCTAATGTGAAAGCGCTTGAAACCGTCGTAATGTTGTAGAAAGCAATGTAAAGTAGCGAGTAAAACGTTTTCTCACGATAGAAGTGCGAAGGTTATGTTAGGTTGAGTTATGTTAGTTTAAGCTAGGTAGCGTCGTGAAACCACCAAAAACGACGTCATCTAACGAGATAGTGTTGTTTTATTGCGAGTACGAAACTGCGATAGGTAAAATGTGAAAGCACACAAAACGGCATGAACAAGCCAAATACTGCGTGTTGTACCGTTACAAGTGCGAAACTGCTATGTTTTGACATTCTCGGTAAAGCGCATGCAAGTATCGTGAAACCTTAAAGAACGATGTCATTTAGCGAGATACAGCGTTCTGTACAGTAATAAGTTGGTGAGAAACTGTGAGGTCAAGCAAATATCGTAATTGTGAACGAAACAGTGTAATTGAGCGTCTTTAGATACAAGTGCGAATGTTAGGTTAGGTTGACATATCAACCGTCGTAAAACCGCATTAAACAATGTCACTTAGTGAGATGTAGTGTTTTTCAACATTACAAGTCGGGAACTACGATATCTAATGTGAAAGCGCATGAAACCGTCGTAATCTTGTAGAAAACATTGTAAAGTTGCGAGTAAAACGTTTTCTAACGATAGAAGTGCGAAGGTTAGGTTAGGTTAGGTTAGGTTAGTTTAGGCTAGGTAGCGTCGTGAAACTACCAAAAACGACGTCATCTAACGAGATAGTGTTGTTTCATAGCGAGTATTAAACTGCGATAGGTGAAATGTTGTGAAAGCACACAAAACGGCATGAACAAGCCAAATACTGCGTGTTCTACCGTTACAAGTGCGAAACTGCTATATTGTGATATTCTCGTTAAAGCGCATGAAAGCATCGTGAAACCTTAAAGAACAATGTCATTTAGCGAGATACAACGTTCTGTACTGCAATAAGTTGGTGAAAAACTGTGAGGTTATGCAAATATGGTAATTGTGAACAAAACAGTGTAATAGAGCGTTTTTAGATACAAGTGCGAATGTTAGCTTAGGTTAAGATATGAACCGTCGTAAAACCGCATTAAACATTGTCAATTAGTGAGATGCAGTGTTTTTCACCATTAAAAGTCGGGAACTGCGATATCTAATGTGAAAGCGCTTGCAATCGTCGTTAGGGTAGGTTAGGTTAGGTTAGGTTAGGTTAGGTTAGGTTTTGTTAGGTTAGGTTAGGTTAGGTTAGGTTAGGTTAGGTTAGATTAGGTTAGGTAGGGTTGAGTTGGGTTATGTTAGGTTAGGTTAGGTTAGGTTGGGTTAGGTTAGGTTAGGTTAGGTTAGGTTACGTTAGGTTAGGTTAGGTTAGGTAAGGATACTTTGGTTAGGTTAGGTAAGGTTAGGTTAGGTTAGGTTAGGTTAGGTTAGGTTAGGTTAGCTTAGGTTAGGTTAGGTTGGGTTGGGTTGGGTTGGGTTAGGTTAGGTTAGGTTAGGTTAGGTTGGGTTAGGTTAGTTTAGGTTAGGTTAGGTTAGGTTAGGTTGGGTTGGGTTGGGTTAGGTTAGGTTAGGTTAGGTTAGGTAAGGTTAGGTTAGGTTAGGTTAGGTTAGGTTAGGTTAGGTTAAGGTATGGACCGTCGTAAAACCGCATTAAACAATGTCACTTAGTGAGATGCAGTGGTTTTCACCTTTACAAGTTGGGAACTGCGATGTCTAATGTGAAAGCGCTTGAAACCGTCGTAATGTTGTAGAAAGCAATGTAAAGTAGCGAGTAAAACGTTTTCTAACGATAGAAGTGCGAAGGTTATGTTAGGTTGAGTTATGTTAGTTTAAGCTAGGTAGCGTCGTGAAACCACCAAAAACGACGTCATCTAACGAGATAGTGTTGTTTTATTGCGAGTACGAAACTGCGATAGGTAAAATGTTGTGAAAGCACACAAAACGGCATGAACAAGCCACATACTGCGTGTTGTACCGTTACAAGTACGAAACTGCTATGTTGTGACATTCTCGGTAAAGCGAATGCAAGTATCGTGAAACCTTAAAGATCGATGTCATTAAGCGAGATACAGCGTTCTGTACTGTAATAAGTTGGTGAGAAACTGTGAGGTCAAGCAAATATCGTAATTGTGAACGAAACAGTGTAATTGAGCGTCTTTAGATACAAGTGCGAATGTTAGGTTAGGTTGACATATCAACCGTCGTAAAACCGCATTAAACAATGTCACTTAGTGAGATGTAGTGTTTTTCAACATTACAAGTCGGGAACTACGATATCTAATGTGAAAGCGCATGAAACCGTCGTAATCTTGTAGAAAACATTGTAAAGTTGCGAGTAAAACGTTTTCTAACGATAGAAGTGCGAAGGTTAGGTTAGGTTAGGTTAGGTTAGTTTAGGCTAGGTAGCGTCGTGAAACTACCAAAAACGACGTCATCTAACGAGATAGTGTTGTTTCATAGCGAGTATTAAACTGCGATAGGTGAAATGTTGTGAAAGCACACAAAACGGCATGAACAAGCCAAATACTGCGTGTTCTACCGTTACAAGTGCGAAACTGCTATATTGTGATATTCTCGTTAAAGCGCATGAAAGCATCGTGAAACCTTAAAGAACAATGTCATTTAGCGAGATACAACGTTCTGTACTGCAATAAGTTGGTGAAAAACTGTGAGGTTATGCAAATATGGTAATTGTGAACAAAACAGTGTAATAGAGCGTTTTTAGATACATGTGCGAATGTTAGCTTAGGTTAAGATATGAACCGTCGTAAAACCGCATTAAACATTGTCAATTAGTGAGATGCAGTGTTTTTCACCATTAAAAGTCGGGAACTGCGATATCTAATGTGAAAGCGCTTGCAATCGTCGTTAGGGTAGGTTAGGTTAGGTTAGGTTAGGTTAGGTTAGGTTTTGTTAGGTTAGGTTAGGTTAGGTTAGGTTAGGTTAGATTAGGTTAGGTAGGGTTGAGTTGGGTTATGTTAGGTTAGGTTAGGTTAGGTTGGGTTAGGTTAGGTTAGGTTAGGTTAGGTTACGTTAGGTTAGGTTAGGTTAGGTAAGGATACTTTGGTTAGGTTAGGTAAGGTTAGGTTAGGTTAGGTTAGGTTAGGTTAGGTTAGGTTAGCTTAGGTTAGGTTAGGTTGGGTTGGGTTGGGTTGGGTTAGGTTAGGTTAGGTTAGGTTAGGTTGGGTTAGGTTAGTTTAGGTTAGGTTAGGTTAGGTTAGGTTGGGTTGGGTTGGGTTAGGTTAGGTTAGGTTAGGTTAGGTAAGGTTAGGTTAGGTTAGGTTAGGTTAGGTTAGGTTAGGTTAAGGTATGGACCGTCGTAAAACCGCATTAAACAATGTCACTTAGTGAGATGCAGTGGTTTTCACCTTTACAAGTTGGGAACTGCGATGTCTAATGTGAAAGCGCTTGAAACCGTCGTAATGTTGTAGAAAGCAATGTAAAGTAGCGAGTAAAACGTTTTCTAACGATAGAAGTGCGAAGGTTATGTTAGGTTGAGTTATGTTAGTTTAAGCTAGGTAGCGTCGTGAAACCACCAAAAACGACGTCATCTAACGAGATAGTGTTGTTTTATTGCGAGTACGAAACTGCGATAGGTAAAATGTTGTGAAAGCACACAAAACGGCATGAACAAGCCAAATACTGCGTGTTGTACCGTTACAAGTACGAAACTGCTATGTTGTGACATTCTCGGTAAAGCGAATGCAAGTATCGTGAAACCTTAAAGATCGATGTCATTAAGCGAGATACAGCGTTCTGTACTGTAATAAGTTGGTGAGAAACTGTGAGGTCAAGCAAATATCGTAATTGTGAACGAAACAGTGTAATTGAGCGTATTTAGATACAAGTGCGAATGTTAGGTTAGGTTGACATATCAACCGTCGTAAAACCGCAATAAACAATCTCACTTAGTGAGATGTAGTGTTTTTCAACATTACAAGTCGGGAACTACGATATCTAATGTGAAAGCGCATGAAACCGTCGTAATCTTGTATAAAACATTGTAAAGTTGCGAATAAAACGTTTTCTAACGATAGAAGTGCGAAGGTTAGGTTAGGTTAGGTTAGGTTAAGCTAGGTAGCGTCGTGAAACTACCAAAAACGACGTCATCTAACGAGATAGTGTTGTTTTATTGCGAGTATTAAACTGCGATAGGTGAAATGTTGTGAAAGCACACAAAACGGAATGAAGAAGCCAAATACTGCGTGTTCTACTGTTACAAGTGCGAAACTGCTATATTGTGATATTCTCGTTAAAGCGCATGCAAGCATCGTGAAACCTTAAAAGAACAATGTCATTTAGCGAGATACAGCGTTCTGTACTGCAATAAGTTGGTGAAAAACTGAGGTTATGCAAATATCGTAATTGTGAACAAAAAAGTGTAATAGAGCGTTTTTAGATACAAGTGCGAATGTTATTTATTATTATTTTTTTTTATTTTATTTACAGGTTCTGCAGGCCTATACTTAGGCCCAAGCAGGAGGGGCAAAAACAACAAAAAAGTACAATGTCACAGCACTTAATTAGACAACTTATAGTGCACTTGCACAACAGAGTTACGGCACATAAACAGTGATCAGAACACTCATGCGCAGCAGAAGTCAACTAACTACATTACTCGGGCACTGCGAATACACACCATATGGATACATCATTCAGAACTAAACAAAAAAAGTTTCAAGCTGTTTTTCAATATCTTCGGACTGAAAAGCACTTATTGGTAAAGAGTTCCAGTCAGCAATAGTCCTAGGGAAAAAACTATTTTTAAAAGCAGTGGTACGGGCAAAAACTGGCGCCAATGAATATTTATGCTTATGTCTTGTTTTTCTAGAAGATAGAGGTTTCACACAGTTGGGCAGACTTGTTGTAACTTTACCGGAAAGAATTTTGTGTAGGAACGTTAACCGATTAATTTTCCTGCGAGTTTCCAGTGTTTGGATATCATTTAGTTGCATAAGTTGTGTTGGCGAATCATATCTTTTATATTTGCTAAATATAAATCTGACAGCCTTCCGTTGAACTTTTTCAATCAAGGCAATATCTTTTTTACATTGAGGGTCCCAAACAACCGAGGCATATTCGAGTTTTGATCGGATGCAGGTGTTATATGCCAATAATCTAGTCTCCTTCGTTGAGGATTTAAGTTTCCTCTTAAGAAACCACAGTTTCCTAAGTGCAGCCGTGCATATGCTTGTAATGTGGTCTGACCACGTAAGTGACTTTGTCAAAGTGACTCCTAGATATTTGTATTTTTCTACGTCTTTGAGTGGGTTATTGCGGAGAAAATAAGTATAAAGGCTGGGAGTTCGTTTTCTTGTTATTCTCAAGAGAACTGTTTTGTCACTATTAAGTTCCATGCCCCAGTTTTGACACCACTCATCTATACTTGTAAGAGACTGTTGAAGTAATATGTGGTCATTTACACAACATATTTCTTTAAAAACAACACAATCATCCGCGAATAATCTGACGGATATGTCCTTATGTACGACATCAACTAAATCATTAATAAAAATTAAGAATAACAAGGGGCCTAACACACTACCTTGTGGCACACCAGAAGAAACATTTAGCGAAGAAGAAAAACAACCCCTGACCTCAACAAATTGAGTTCTGTTATATAAGTACATATGAATCCATTTAACGATGCCCGAAGGTAGCCCAATATTTTCGAGTTTAAACAAAAGTTTTCCATGAGGCACCTTATCAAACGCTTTGCTAAAATCTAAAAAGAACACATCAGTCTGCCCAGATATATCTAGAACCCGTGCGAATTCATGCACTGTAGACACAAGCTGTGTTACCGTAGACATATTTTTTCGGAAGCCATGTTGATTAGGCGACAAAATATTTTTTTCTGATAAAAATGTGTTAATGTAATTTGCAACAACATGCTCTAACATTTTACAGCAGCTACTAGTGATAGAAACAGGACGGTAGTTTGTCAAGGAATAGCGGTTACCCTTTTTAAAGATCGGCACAACACGAGCTTTACGCCAATCGGCTGGTATCTGACCATCTTTGAATGATACATTGAAAAGGGCAGTAAGGAAGTCAGTGATTTGTTCAGCATAGCGTCGTAGGAATGAATTACCAATGCCGTCAGGGCCTGACGATTTCTTAGGATTAACCTTAAGTAACATTTGTAAAACACCTTCACGAGTTATCAGAACATCATCCGTGATTATGGGCATCGGGTCTCGCAGTTCATAATACTGTGGTTCGGAAAAGACGCTCTGAAAGTATTTATTAAAATGATCAGCAATTAGTGCCGGATCTGTTATCGTGACCTCATCAACTTGTATTTCAGAAACGCCTTCTTTAGTTTGCTTAATATAGCGCCAAAATTTATCAGGATCTGTCCTGATGAATTCAGGTAGTGTGTCGTTAAAAAAATTGATGCCTAGCCTTGCTAACACTCTCTAATAATTTTTCTTTAAGATCGGAAAAATGTTGCGTACTAGTCTTGTGTTTTTTTCGTAACCTTTTTATCTTTCTCTTGATCTTTATAATTTCACGGTTTATCCATGGGTTATGTGAACGCCTGCGTATTCTCCTAAGCGGGACAAAGTTCTTTGTACAGAAGTCCACAATACCACGGAAGCGTTGCCAGGCTCTATCAACATCACTAACAGATGTGGGGAGATGTGTTTCTAAATAATCAATTACTGCAACATCATCCGCTCGATTGAAATCTCTTACAACACTTTCCACTGGCGTTTTCACTTGTTTACAACGTGCATGCCTGTCCCAAACAAATGATATTAATCTATGGTCAGAAATACCGGTTTCAACTGTGATAGTCGCTTCGGTAAAGAGTTCCGTTGTAAATAGCAGATCAAGTATCGAACTCCCCCTTGTGGGGTGTCCTACCATTTGCTCAAGGCCTAGAGAAAACATTATGTCTAAGAGTGTGTCAGCCGAGGAAGAAGTACCATAATTTATATCATCCCAATTAATGGCTGGCAGATTGAAGTCACCCGTTAAAATAAGATTTTTGCTTCGTAGACGTAGTAGTTCATCGTACAAACCGCTCATAAAAGAATCATCAGCATTAGGACATCGATAAACCGCACAGAGAAAAAATGACATATCAGCAAATGAAAGTTTTAAAAGCAGACTCTCTCTCACTGGAAAACGCTCAGCAATAGTTACATCAATGCCATACTTGATAATGACAGCCACTCCACCGCCCCGATGACCACGATCACATCGAAAAAGTTGGTAGTTCGGCGGAACTATCTCGCTATCGCCAATGGCTTCATGTAACCAAGACTCTGTTATCACACAGACATGAGGATCGTGCGTGAGCAAAATATTTTCCAACTTTTCAATTTTATTTGTTATACTCCGTGCATTGAAGCAAAGCAAACGAAGTTGGTGCTCCCCTAATTGCTAGCTGGGATTCCCTACGGCACTCTCATGTGACACTTTCCTACGCGCATTAAGCGAGTCGTCCCAACAGAAAAAGGTGTGATCAATACGAAGCTTATCGTGAACAAGAGCAACCTTGCTACCGCTTTCTCTGTCTGCTTTTGCAGTTGCCCATAGCAGTTTTCTTTTGCGGAGTGTGTCAGGACAGTAGTCGTTTTGAAGATAAATTTTGGTTCCCTTCAGCTTATGTGCTTGACGCAACACAGCTTGCTTTTCCATATAATCTTGGAAAAAAAGTATAACAGGACGTCTGCTTGATACCGGCTTGCCTAATCTATGAATCCGCGCAATTGTCGTGCATTTCACCCCTAATCGATCATGAAATATGCCCTTCACTACCTTTTCACGTAGCTCTGCTTCAGATTCACTACCAGCAGCGCTGATACCAAATACAAGAAGATTATTCCGGCGACTGCGATTCTCAAGGTCAACCAGCTTGGACTGATGAATATCAATTAACTGCTGAATGGAATCTACAGACTCCTGTATCGATTCGCTCACGCCCTTCTGAGTTTGTAGTTGCTTAACATTTGCTTCTAAGTTATTCAGACGCACTCCAAAGGTGCTTATTAATGATTCTGTTGAGTCTAAACGTGCTCTAAGGCTTACAAGTTCTGCTCGGATATCAGATTGTCCCTTCAAGAGCTCGTGAAACATTTCATCAACAGTTGGCCCAGGGTTTTGCTCGACATCTCCACACAGCAATAACTTGCAAACAAAATAACATTCATATGCAATAATAAAACATGTCTGTGGGCACGGCACAATAAGAAGTACAATTTCGTCTCCAGACCTATGATTTGAAAGAGAAAAACTAACCTGTACAACGAAAAAGAAGCGTTTCGTTAGCGGCATCTTTCCAGCCGCTTCGCCGTGCCCACTGACGGTCCAACTGTGTGGCCTGTCTTTAAAAGGGCGATCCAACGATGACGTCACGGGCATGCAATGTTCCAGAGGGGGCGTATCCAGTATGTCCAAATTCGATGAAGGCACTGGACAGTAGTTAGCAGAGACAGATGTAATCGCCGCAACTTCATTCCCGGTAGTGCAAGGTTCCGATGGCCCGGCGAGCATGAAAAACACGGCCTGTACAACGAAAAAGAAGCGTTTCGTTAGCGGCATCTTTCCAGCCGCTTCGCCGTGCCCACTGACGGTCCAACTGTGTGGCCTGTCTTTAAAAGGGCGATCCAACGATGACGTCACGGGCATGCAATGTTCCAGAGGGGGCGTATCCAGTATGTCCAAATTCGATGAAGGCACTGGACAGTAGTTAGCAGAGACAGATGTAATCGCCGCAACTTCATTCCCGGTAGTGCAAGGTTCCGATGGCCCGGCGAGCATGAAAAACACGGCCTGTACAACGAAAAAGAAGCGTTTCGTTAGCGGCATCTTTCCAGCCGCTTCGCCGTGCCCACTGACGGTCCAACTGTGTGGCCTGTCTTTAAAAGGGCGATCCAACGATGACGTCACGGGCATGCAATGTTCCAGAGGGGGCGTATCCAGTATGTCCAAATTCGATGAAGGCACTGGACAGTAGTTAGCAGAGACAGATGTAATCGCCGCAACTTCATTAGGTTAGGTTAAGATATGAACCGTCGTAAAACCGCATTAAACAATGTCAATTAGTGAGATGCAGTGTTTTTCACCATTAAAAGTGGGGAACTGCGATATCTAATGTGAAAGCGCTTGCAACCGTCGTTAGATTAGGTTAGGTTAGGTTAGGTTAGGTTATGTTTGGTTAGGTTAGGTTAGGTTAGGTTAGGGTAGATATGGTTAGGTTGGGTTGAGTTGGGTTAGGTTAGGTTAGGTTAGGTTAGGTTGGGTTAGGTTAGGTTAGGTTACGTTAGGTTAGGTTAGGTTACGTTAGGTTAGGTTATGTTAGGTTACGTTAGGTTAGGTTAGGTTAGGTAAGGATAATTTGGTTAGGTTAGGTAAGGTTAGGTTAGGTTAGGTTAGGTTGGGTTGGGTGTTGTTGGGTTGGGTTGGGTTAGGTTGGGTTAGGTTAGGTTAGGTTACGTTAGGTTAGGTTAGGTTAGGTTACGTTAGGTTATGTTAGGTTAGGTTAGGTTACGTTAGGTTAGGTTAGGTCAGGTAAGGTTAGGTTACGTTAGAATAGGTTAGGTTAGGTTAGGTTACGTTAGGTTAGGTTAAGTTAGGTTAGGTTAGGTTTGGTTAGGTTAGGTTAGGTTAGCTTAGGTTAGGTTAAGTTGGGTTGGGTTGGGTTAGGTTGGGTTAGGTTAGGTTAGGTTAGGTTGGGTTAGGTTAGGTTAGTTTAGGTTAGGTTAGGTTAGGTTAGGTTGGGTTGGGTTGGGTTAGGTTAGGTTAGGTTAGGTAAGGTTAGGTTAGGTTAGGTTACGTTAGGTTAAGGTATGAACCGTCGTAAAACCGCATTAAACAATGTCACTTAGTGAGATGCAGTGTTTTCACCTTTACAAGTTGGGAACTGCGGTATCTAATGTGAAAGCGCATGAAACCGTCGTAATCTTGTAGAAAACATTGTAAAGTTGCGAGTAAAACGTTTTCTAACGATAGAAGTGCGAAGGTTAGGTTAGGTTAGGTTACTTTAAGCTAGGTAGCGTCGTGAAACTACCAAAAACGACGTCATCTAACGAGATAGTGTTGTTTTATTGCGAGTAGTATTAAACTGCGATAGGTGAAATGTTGTGAATGCACACGAAACGGCATGAACAAGCCAAATACTGCGTGTTCTACCGTTACAAGTGCGAAACTGCTATATTGTGATATTCTCGTTAAAGCGCATGCAAGCATCGTAAAACCTTAAAGAACAATGTCGTTTAGCGAGATACAGCGTTCTGTACTGCAATAAGTCGTGAAAAACTGTGAGGTTATGCAAATATCGTAATTGTGAACGAAACAGTGTAATAGAGCGTTTTTCAATACAAGTACGAATGTTAGGTTAGGTTAAGATATGAACCGTCGTAAAACCGCATTAAAAATGTCACTTAGTGAGATGCAGTGTTTTTCACCATTACAAGTCGGGAACTGCGATATCTAATGTGAAAGCGCTTGCAAACGTCGTTAGGTTAGGTTAGGTTAGGTTAGGTTAGGTTACGTTAGGTTAGGTTTGGTTAGGTTAGGTTAGGTTATGTTAGGTTAGGTTGGGTTAGGTTAGGTTAGGTTAGGTTAGGTTGGGTTAGGTTAGTTTAGGTTAGGGTAGCTTAGGTTAGGTTGGGTTGGGTTGGGTTAGGTTAGGTTAGGTTAGGTTAGGTTAGGTAAGGTTAGGTTAGGTTAGGTTAGGTTACGTTAGGTTAAGGTATGAACCGTCGTAAAACCGCATTAAACAATGTCACTTAGTGAGATGCAGTGTTTTTCACCTTTACAAGTTGGGAACTGCGATATCTAATGTGAAAGCGCTTTAAACCGTCGTAATGTTGTAGAAAGCAATGTAAAGTAGCGAGTAAAACGTTTTCTAACGATAGAAGTGCGAAGGTTATGTTAGGTTGAGTTATGTTAGTTTAAGCTAGGTAGCGTCGTGAAACCACCAAAAACGACGTCATCTAACGAGATAGTGTTGTTTTATTGCGAGTACGAAACTGCGGTAGGTAAAATGTTGTGAAAGCACACAAAACGGCATGAACAAGCCAAATACTGCGTGTTGTACCGTTACAAGTGCGAAACTGCTATGTTGTGACATTCTCGGTAAAGCGCATGCAAGTATCGTGAAACCTTAAAGAACGATGTCATTTAGCGAGATACAGCGTTCTGAACTGTAATAAGTTGGTGAGAAACTGTGAGGTCAAGCAAATATCGTAATTGTGAACGAAACAGTGTAATTGAGCGTATTTAGATACAAGTGCGAATGTTAGGTTAGGTTGAGATATCAACCGTCGTAAAACCGCATTAAACAATGTCACTTAGTGAGATGTAGTGTTTTTCAACATTACAAGTCGGGAACTACGATATCTAATGTGAAAGCGCATGAAACCGTCGTAATCTTGTAGAAAACATTGTAAAGTTGCGAGTAAAACGTTTTCTAACGATAGAAGTGCGAAGGTTAGCTTGAGTTATGTTAGTTTAAGCTATGTAGCGTCGTGAGAACACCAAAAACGACGTCATCTAACGAGATAGTGTTGTTTCATAGCGAGTATTAAACTGCGATAGGTGAAATGTTGTGAAAGCACACAAAACGGCATGAACAAGCCAAATACTGCGTGTTCTACCGTTACAAGTGCGAAACTGCTATATTGTGATATTCTCGTTAAAGCGCATGAAAGCATCGTGAAACCTTAAAGAACAATGTCATTTAGCGAGATACAACGTTCTGTACTGCAATAAGTTGGTGAAAAACTGTGAGGTTATGCAAATATGGTAATTGTGAACCAAACAGTGTAATAGAGCGTTTTTAGATACAAGTGCGAATGTTAGCTTAGGTTAAGATATGAACCGTCGTAAAACCGCATTAAACATTGTCAATTAGTGAGATGCAGTGTTTTTCACCATTAAAAGTCGGGAACTGCGATATCTAATGTGAAAGCGCTTGCAATCGTCGTTAGGTTAGGTTAGGTTAGGTTAGGTTAGGTTAGGTTTTGTTAGGTTAGGTTAGGTTAGGTTAGGTTAGATTAGGTTAGGTTGGGTTGAGTTGGGTTAGGTTAGGTTAGGTTAGGTTAGGTTAGGTTGGGTTAGGTTAGGTTAGGTTAGGTTACGTTAGAATAGGTTAGGTTAGGTTAGGTTACGTTAGGTTAGGTTAAGTTAGGTTAGGTTAGGTTTGGTTAGGTTTGGTTAGGTTAGCTTAGGTTAGGTTAGGTTGGGTTGGGTTGGGTTGGGTTAGGTTAGGTTAGGTTAGGTTAGGTTGGGTTAGGTTAGTTTAGGTTAGGTTAGGTTAGGTTAGGTTGGGTTGGGTTGGGTTAGGTTAGGTTAGGTTAGGTTAGGTTAGGTTAGGTTAAGGTATGAACCGTCGTAAAACCGCATTAAACAATGTCACTTAGTGAGATGCAGTGTTTTTCACCTTTACAAGCTGGGAACTGCGATATCTAATGTGAAAGCGCATGAAACCGTCGTAATCTTGTAGAAAACATTGTAAAGTAGCGAATAAAACGTTTTCTAACGATAGAAGTGCGAAGGTTCGGTTAGTTTGAGCTAGGTAGCGTCGTGAAACCACCAAAAACGATGTCATCTAACGAGATAGTGTTGTTTTATTGCGAGTACGAAACTGCGATAGGTGAAATATTGGGAAAGCACACAAAATGGCATGAACTAGGCAGATACTGCGTCTTGTGCCGTTACAAGTGCGAAACTGCTTTAATGTGATATTCTCGTTAAAGCGCATGCAAGTATCGTGAAACCTTAAAGAACGATGTCATTTAGCGAGATACAGCGTTCTGAACTGTAATAAGTTGGTGAGAAACTGTGAGGTCAAGCAAATATCGTAATTGTGAACGAAACAGTGTAATTGAGCGTATTTAGATACAAGTGCGAATGTTAGGTTAGGTTGAGATATCAACCGTCGTAAAACCGCATTAAACAATGTCACTTAGTGAGATGTAGTGTTTTTCAACATTACAAGTCGGGAACTACGATATCTAATGTGAAAGCGCATGAAACCGTCGTAATCTTGTAGAAAACATTGTAAAGTTGCGAGTAAAACGTTTTCTAACGATAGAAGTGCGAAGGTTAGCTTGAGTTATGTTAGTTTAAGCTATGTAGCGTCGTGAGAACACCAAAAAGGACGTCATCTAACGAGATAGTGTTGTTTTATTGCATGTACGTAACTGCAATAGGTGAAATGTTGTGTAAGTACACAAAACGGCTTGAACAAGCCAGATACTGCGTGTTGTACCGTTACAAGTGCGAAACTGCTATAATGTGATATTCTTGTTAAAGCGCATGCAAGCATCGTGAAACCTTAAAGAACGATGTCATTTAGCGAGATACAGCGTTCTGTACTGCAATAAGTTGGTGAAAAACTGTGAGGTTATGCAAATATCGTAATTGTGAACGAAACAGTGTAATAGAGCGTTTTTCCATACAAGTACGAATGTTAGGTTAGGTTAAGATATGAACCGTCGTAAAACCGCATTAAACAATGTCAATTAGTGAGATGCAGTGTTTTTCACCATTAAAAGTCGGGAACTGCGATATCTAATGTGAAAGCGCTTGCAACCGTCGTTAGGTTAGGTTAGGTTAGGTTAGGTTAGGTTAGGTTTTGTTAGGTTAGGTTAGGTTAGGTTAGATTAGGTTAGGTTGGGTTGAGTTGGGTTAGGTTAGGTTAGGTTAGGTTAGGTTGGGTTAGGTTAGGTTAGGTTAGGTTAGGTTAGGTTACGTTAGGTTAGGTTAGGTTACGTTAGGTTAGGTTAGGTTAGGTTACGTTAGGTTAGGTTAGGTTAGGTAAGGATAATTTGGTTAGGTTAGGTAAGGTTAGGTTAGGTTAGGTTAGGTTGGGTTGGGTGTTGTTGGGTTGGGTTGGGTTGGGTTGGGTTAGGTTGGGTTAGGTTAGGTTAGGTTACGTTAGGTTAGGTTAGGTTAGGTTACGTTAGGTTATGTTAGGTTAGGTTAGGTTACGTTAGGTTAGGTTAGGTAAGGTTAGGTTACGTTAGAATAGGTTAGGTTAGGTTAGGTTACGTTAGGTTAAGTTAAGTTAGGTTAGGTTAGGTTTGGTTAGGTTTGGTTAGGTTAGCTTAGGTTAGGTTAGGTTGGGTTGGGCTGGGTTGGGTTAGGTTAGGTTAGGTTAGGTTAGGTTGGGTTAGGTTAGTTTAGGTTAGGTTAGGTTAGGTTAGGTTGGGTTGGGTTGGGTTAGGTTAGGTTAGGTTAGGTAAGGTTAGGTTAGGTTAGGTTAGGTTAAGGTATGAACCGTCGTAAAACCGCATTAAACAATGTCACTTAGTGAGATGCAGTGTTTTTCACCTTTACAAGTTGGGAACTGCGATATCTAATGTGAAAGCGCATGAAACCGTCGTAATCTTGTAGAAAACATTGTAAAGTAGCGAATAAAACGTTTTCTAACGATAGTAGTGCGAAGGTTCGGTTAGTTTGAGCTAGGTAGCGTCGTGAAACCACCAAAAACGATGTCATCTAACGAGATAGTGTTGTTTTATTGCGAGTACGAAACTGCGATAGGTGAAATATTGGGAAAACACACAAAATGGCATGAACTAGCCAGATACTGCGTCTTGTGCCGTTACAAGTGCGAAACTGCTTTAATGTGATATTCTCGTTAAAGCGCATGCAAGTATCGTGAAACCTTAAAGAACGATGTCATTTAGCGAGATACAGCGTTCTGAACTGTAATAAGTTGGTGAGAAACTGTGAGGTCAAGCAAATATCGTAATTGTGAACGAAACAGTGTAATTGAGCGTATTTAGATACAAGTGCGAATGTTAGGTTAGGTTGAGATATCAACCGTCGTAAAACCGCATTAAACAATGTCACTTAGTGAGATGTAGTGTTTTTCAACATTACAAGTCGGGAACTACGATATCTAATGTGAAAGCGCATGAAACCGTCGTAATCTTGTAGAAAACATTGTAAAGTTGCGAGTAAAACGTTTTCTAACGATAGAAGTGCGAAGGTTAGCTTGAGTTATGTTAGTTTAAGCTATGTAGCGTCGTGAGACCACCAAAAAGGACGTCATCTAACGAGATAGTGTTGTTTTATTGCATGTACGTAACTGCAATAGGTGAAATGTTGTGAAAGTACACAAAACGGCTTGAACAAGCCAGATACTGCGTGTTGTACCGTTACAAGTGCGAAACTGCTATAATGTGATATTCTTGTTAAAGCGCATGCAAGCATCGTGAAACCTTAAAGAACGATGTCATTTAGCGAGATACAGCGTTCTGTACTGCAATAAGTTGGTGAAAAACTGTGAGGTTATGCAAATATCGTAATTGTGAACGAAACAGTGTAATAGAGCGTTTTTCCATACAAGTACGAATGTTAGGTTAGGTTAAGATATGAACCGTCGTAAAACCGCATTAAACAATGTCAATTAGTGAGATGCAGTGTTTTTCACCATTAAAAGTCGGGAACTGCGATATCTAATGTGAAAGCGCTTGCAACCGTCGTTAGGTTAGGTTAGGTTAGGTTAGGTTAGGTTTTGTTAGGTTAGGTTAGGTTAGGTTAGGTTAGATTAGGTTAGGTTGGGTTGAGTTGGGTTAGGTTAGGTTAGGTTAGGTTAGGTTGGGTTAGGTTAGGTTAGGTTAGGTTAGGTTACGTTAGGTTAGGTTAGGTTACGTTAGGTTAGGTTAGGTTAGGTTACGTTAGGTTAGGTTAGGTTAGGTAAGGATAATTTGGTTAGGTTAGGTAAGGTTAGGTTAGGTTAGGTTAGGTTGGGTTGGGTGTTGTTGGGTTGGGTTGGGTTGGGTTGGGTTAGGTTCGGTTAGGTTAGGTTAGGTTACGTTAGGTTAGGTTAGGTTAGGTTAGGTTACGTTAGGTTATGTTAGGTTAGGTTAGGTTACGTTAGGTTAGGTTAGGTCAGGTAAGGTTAGGTTACGTTAGAATAGGTTAGGTTAGGTTAGGTTACGTTAGGTTAACTTAAGTTAGGTTAGGTTAGGTTTGGTTAGGTTTGGTTAGGTTAGCTTAGGTTAGGTTAGGTTGGGTTGGGTTGGGTTGGGTTAGGTTAGGTTAGGTTAGGTTAGGTTGGGTTAGGTTAGTTTAGGTTAGGTTAGGTTAGGTTAGGTTGGGTTGGGTTGGGTTAGGTTAGGTTAGGTAAGGTTAGGTTAGGTTAGGTTAGGTTACGTTAGGTTAAGGTATGAACCGTCGTAAAACCGCATTAAACAATGTCACTTAGTGAGATGCAGTGTTTTTCACCTTTACAAGTTGGGAACTGCGATATCTAATGTGAAAGCGCATGAAACCGTCGTAATCTTGTAGAAAACATTGTAAAGTAGCGAATAAAACGTTTTCTAACGATAGAAGTGCGAAGGTTCGGTTAGTTTGAGCTAGTTTGAGCTAGGTTAGTTTGCAGTCTCTGACTATGGGACCTCTTTCTGTATATCATGCACATGTATTCTTCTTCATTTAACACAATAAAATCTTCTGTTCTGTTCTGTTCAAGGTAGCGTCGTGAAACCACCAAAAACGATGTCATCTAACGAGATAGTGTTGTTTTATTGCGAGTACGAAACTGCGATAGGTGAAATATTGGGAAAGCACACAAAATGGCATGAACTAGCCAGATACTGCGTCTTGTGCCGTTACAAGTGCGAAACTGCTTTAATGTGATATTCTCGTTAAAGCGCATGCAAGTATCGTGAAACCTTAAAGAACGATGTCATTTAGCGAGATACAGCGTTCTGAACTGTAATAAGTTGGTGAGAAACTGTGAGGTCAAGCAAATATCGTAATTGTGAACGAAACAGTGTAATTGAGCGTTTTTCCATACAAGTACGAATGTTAGGTTAGGTTAAGATATGAACCGTCGTAAAACCACATTAAACAATGTCACTTAGTGAGATGCAGTCTTTTTCACCATTACAAGTCGGGAACTACGATATCTAATGTGAAAGCGCATGAAACCGTCGTAATCTTGTAGAAAACATTGTAAAGTTGCGAGTAAAACGTTTTCTAACGATAGAAGTGCGAAGGTTAGGTTAGGTTAGGTTAGTTTAGGCTAGGTAGCGTCGTGAAACTACCAAAAACGACGTCATCTAAAGAGATAGTGTTGTTTTATTGCGAGTATTAAACTGCGATAGGTGAAATGTTGTGAAAGCACACAAAACGGCATGAACAAGCCAAATACTGCGTGTTCTACCGTTACAAGTGCGAAACTGCTATATTGTGATATTCTCGTTAAAGCGCATGCAAGCATCGTGAAACCTTAAAGAACAATGTCATTTAGCGAGATACAGCATTCTGTACTGCAATAAGTTGGTGAAAAACTGTGAGGTCAAGCAAATATCGTAATTGTGAACGAAACAGTGTAATTGAGCGTATTTAGATACAAGTGCGAATGTTAGGTTAGGTTGAGATATCAACCGTCGTAAAACCGCATTAAACAATGTCACTTAGTGAGATGTAGTGTTTTTCAACATTACAAGTCGGGAACTACGATATCTAATGTGAAAGCGCTTGAAACCGTCGTAATGTTGTAGAAAGCAATGTAAAGTAGCGAGTAAAACGTTTTCTCACGATAGAAGTGCGAAGGTTATGTTAGGTTGAGTTATGTTAGTTTAAGCTAGGTAGCGTCGTGAAACCACCAAAAACGACGTCATCTAACGAGATAGTGTTGTTTTATTGCGAGTACGAAACTGCGATAGGTAAAATGTGAAAGCACACAAAACGGCATGAACAAGCCAAATACTGCGTGTTGTACCGTTACAAGTGCGAAACTGCTATGTTTTGACATTCTCGGTAAAGCGCATGCAAGTATCGTGAAACCTTAAAGAACGATGTCATTTAGCGAGATACAGCGTTCTGTACAGTAATAAGTTGGTGAGAAACTGTGAGGTCAAGCAAATATCGTAATTGTGAACGAAACAGTGTAATTGAGCGTCTTTAGATACAAGTGCGAATGTTAGGTTAGGTTGACATATCAACCGTCGTAAAACCGCATTAAACAATGTCACTTAGTGAGATGTAGTGTTTTTCAACATTACAAGTCGGGAACTACGATATCTAATGTGAAAGCGCATGAAACCGTCGTAATCTTGTAGAAAACATTGTAAAGTTGCGAGTAAAACGTTTTCTAACGATAGAAGTGCGAAGGTTAGGTTAGGTTAGGTTAGGTTAGTTTAGGCTAGGTAGCGTCGTGAAACTACCAAAAACGACGTCATCTAACGAGATAGTGTTGTTTCATAGCGAGTATTAAACTGCGATAGGTGAAATGTTGTGAAAGCACACAAAACGGCATGAACAAGCCAAATACTGCGTGTTCTACCGTTACAAGTGCGAAACTGCTATATTGTGATATTCTCGTTAAAGCGCATGAAAGCATCGTGAAACCTTAAAGAACAATGTCATTTAGCGAGATACAACGTTCTGTACTGCAATAAGTTGGTGAAAAACTGTGAGGTTATGCAAATATGGTAATTGTGAACAAAACAGTGTAATAGAGCGTTTTTAGATACAAGTGCGAATGTTAGCTTAGGTTAAGATATGAACCGTCGTAAAACCGCATTAAACATTGTCAATTAGTGAGATGCAGTGTTTTTCACCATTAAAAGTCGGGAACTGCGATATCTAATGTGAAAGCGCTTGCAATCGTCGTTAGGGTAGGTTAGGTTAGGTTAGGTTTTGTTAGGTTAGGTTAGGTTAGGTTAGGTTAGGTTAGGTTAGATTAGGTTAGGTAGGGTTGAGTTGGGTTATGTTAGGTTAGGTTAGGTTAGGTTGGGTTAGGTTAGGTTAGGTTAGGTTAGGTTACGTTAGGTTAGGTTAGGTTAGGTAAGGATACTTTGGTTAGGTTAGGTAAGGTTAGGTTAGGTTAGGTTAGGTTAGGTTAGGTTAGGTTAGCTTAGGTTAGGTTAGGTTGGGTTGGGTTGGGTTGGGTTAGGTTAGGTTAGGTTAGGTTAGGTTGGGTTAGGTTAGTTTAGGTTAGGTTAGGTTAGGTTAGGTTGGGTTGGGTTGGGTTAGGTTAGGTTAGGTTAGGTTAGGTAAGGTTAGGTTAGGTTAGGTTAGGTTAGGTTAGGTTAGGTTAAGGTATGGACCGTCGTAAAACCGCATTAAACAATGTCACTTAGTGAGATGCAGTGGTTTTCACCTTTACAAGTTGGGAACTGCGATGTCTAATGTGAAAGCGCTTGAAACCGTCGTAATGTTGTAGAAAGCAATGTAAAGTAGCGAGTAAAACGTTTTCTAACGATAGAAGTGCGAAGGTTATGTTAGGTTGAGTTATGTTAGTTTAAGCTAGGTAGCGTCGTGAAACCACCAAAAACGACGTCATCTAACGAGATAGTGTTGTTTTATTGCGAGTACGAAACTGCGATAGGTAAAATGTTGTGAAAGCACACAAAACGGCATGAACAAGCCACATACTGCGTGTTGTACCGTTACAAGTACGAAACTGCTATGTTGTGACATTCTCGGTAAAGCGAATGCAAGTATCGTGAAACCTTAAAGATCGATGTCATTAAGCGAGATACAGCGTTCTGTACTGTAATAAGTCGTGAAAAACTGTGAGGTTATGCAAATATCGTAATTGTGAACGAAACAGTGTAATAGAGCGTTTTTCAATACAAGTACGAATGTTAGGTTAGGTTAAGATATGAACCGTCGTAAAACCGCATTAAAAATGTCACTTAGTGAGATGCAGTGTTTTTCACCATTACAAGTCGGGAACTGCGATATCTAATGTGAAAGCGCTTGCAAACGTCGTTAGGTTAGGTTAGGTTAGGTTAGGTTAGGTTAGGTTACGTTAGGTTAGGTTTGGTTAGGTTAGGTTAGGTTATGTTAGGTTAGGTTGGGTTAGGTTAGGTTAGGTTAGGTTAGGTTGGGTTAGGTTAGTTTAGGTTAGGTTAGGTTAGGTTGGGTTGGGTTGGGTTAGGTTAGGTTAGGTTAGGTTAGGTTAGGTAAGGTTAGGTTAGGTTAGGTTAGGTTACGTTAGGTTAAGGTATGAACCGTCGTAAAACCGCATTAAACAATGTCACTTAGTGAGATGCAGTGTTTTTCACCTTTACAAGTTGGGAACTGCGATATCTAATGTGAAAGCGCTTTAAACCGTCGTAATGTTGTAGAAAGCAATGTAAAGTAGCGAGTAAAACGTTTTCTAACGATAGAAGTGCGAAGGTTATGTTAGGTTGAGTTATGTTAGTTTAAGCTAGGTAGCGTCGTGAAACCACCAAAAACGACGTCATCTAACGAGATAGTGTTGTTTTATTGCGAGTACGAAACTGCGGTAGGTAAAATGTTGTGAAAGCACACAAAACGGCATGAACAAGCCAAATACTGCGTGTTGTACCGTTACAAGTGCGAAACTGCTATGTTGTGACATTCTCGGTAAAGCGCATGCAAGTATCGTGAAACCTTAAAGAACGATGTCATTTAGCGAGATACAGCGTTCTGGACTGTAATAAGTTGGTGAGAAACTGTGAGGTCAAGCAAATATCGTAATTGTGAACGAAACAGTGTAATTGAGCGTCTTTAGATACAAGTGCGAATGTTAGGTTAGGTTGACATATCAACCGTCGTAAAACCGCATTAAACAATGTCACTTAGTGAGATGTAGTGTTTTTCAACATTACAAGTCGGGAACTACGATATCTAATGTGAAAGCGCATGAAACCGTCGTAATCTTGTAGAAAACATTGTAAAGTGGCGAGTAAAACGTTTTCTAACGATAGAAGTGCGAAGGTTAGGTTAGGTTAAGTTAGTTTAAGCTAGGTAGCGTCGTGAAACTACCAAAAACGACGTCATCTAACGAGATAGTGTTGTTTTATAGCGAGTATTAAACTGCGATAGGTGAAATGTTGTGAAAGCACACAAAACGGCATGAACAAGCCAAATACTGCGTGTTCTACCGTTACAAGTGCGAAACTGCTATATTGTGATATTCTCGTTAAAGCGCATGCAAGCATCGTGAAACCTTAAAGACCAATGTCATTTAGCGAGATACAGCGTTCTGTACTGCAATAAGTTGGTGAAAAACTGTGAGGATATGCAAATATCGTAATTGTGAACAAAACAGTGTAATAGAGCGTTTTTAGATACAAGTGCGAATGTTAGGTTAGGTTAAAATATGAACCGTCGTAAAACCGCATTAAACAATGTCAATTACTGAGATGCAGTGTTTTACACCATTAAAAGTGGGGAACTGCGATATCTGATGTGAAAGCGCTTGCAACCGTCGTTAGGTTAGGTTAGGTTAGGTTAGGTTAGGTTTGGTTAGGTTAGGTTAGGTTAGGTTAGATTAGGTTAGGTTGGGTTGGGTTAGGTTAGGTTAGGTTAGGTTGGGTTTGGTTAGGTTAGGTTAGGTTACGTTAGGTTAGGTTAGGTTAGGTAAGGATAATTTGGTTAGGTTAGGTAAGGTTAGGTTAGGTTAGGTTAGGTTGGCCTGGGTGTTGTTGGGTTGGGTTGGGTTGGGTTAGGTTGGGTTAGGTTGGGTTAGGTTACGTTAGGTTAGGTTAGGTTAGGTTACGTTAGGTTATGTTAGGTTAGGTTAGGTTACATTAGGTTAGGTTAGGTCAGGTAAGGTTAGGTTACGTTAGAATAGGTTAGGTTAGGTTACGTTAGGTTAGGTTAAGTTAGGTTAGGTTAGGTTTGGTTAGGTTAGGTTAGGTTAGCTTAGGTTAGGTTAGGTTGGGTTGGGTTGGGTTAGGTTGGGTTAGGTTAGGTTAGGTTAGGTTGGGTTAGGTTAGTTTAGGTTAGGTTAGGTTAGGTTAGGTTAGGTTGGGTTGGGTTGGGTTAGGTTAGGTTAGGTTAGGTAAGGTTAGGTTAGGTTAGGTTAGGTTACATTAGGTTAAGGTATGAACCGTCGTAAAACCGCATTAAAAAATGTCACTTAGCGAGATGCAGTGTTTTTCACCTTTACAAGTTGGGAACTGTGATATCCAATGTGAAAGCGCTTGAAACGGTCGTAACGTTGTAGAAAGCAATGTAAAGTAGCGAGTAAAACGTTTTCTAACGATAGAAGAGCGAAGGTCATGTTAGGTTGAGTTATGTTAGTTTAAGCTAGGTAGCGTCGTGAAACCACCAAAAACGACGTCATCTAACGAGATAGTGTTGTTTTATTGCGAGTACGAAACTGCGATAGGTAAAATGTTGTGAAAGCACACAAAACGGCATGAACAAGCCAAATACTGCGTGTTGTACCGTTACAAGTGCGAAACTGCTATGTTGTGACATTCTCGGTAAAGCGCATGCAAGTATCGTGAAACCTTAAAGAACGATGTCATTTAGCGAGATACAGCGTTCTGTGCTGTAATAGGTTGGTGAGAAACTGTGAGGTTATGCAAATATCCTAATTGTGAACGAAACAGTGTAATAGAGCGTTTTTTAATACAAGTGCGAATGTTAGGTTAGGTTAAGATATGAACCGTCGTAAAACCGCATTAAACAATGTCACTTAGTGAGATGCAGTGTTTTTCACCATTACAAGTCGGGAACTGCGATATCTAATGTGAAAGCGCTTGCAAACGTCGTTAGGTTAGGTTAGGTTAGGTTACGTTAGGTTAGGTTAGGTTAGGTTTGGTTAGGTTAGGTTAGGTTAGGTTAGGTTAGGGATGTTAGGTAAGGTTTGGTTAGGTTAGGTTAGGTTAGGTTGGGTTAGGTAAGGTTAGGTTAGGTTAAGATATGAACCGCGCTAAAACCGCATTAAACAATGTCACTTAGTGAGATGCTGTCCTTTTCACCATTACAAGTCTGGAACCGCGATATCTAATGTGAAAGCGCATGAAACCGTCGTAATCTTGTAGAAAACATTGTAAAGTAGCGAATAAAACGTTTTCTAACGATAGAAGTGCGAAGGTTAGGTTAGGTTAGGTTAGGTTAAGCTAGGTAGCGTCGTGAAACTACCAAAAACGACGTCATCTAACGAGATAGTGTTGTTTTATAGCGAGTATAAAACTGCGATAGGTGAAATGTTGTGAAAGCACACAAAACGGAATGAACAAGCCAAATACTGCGTGTTCTACTGTTACAAGTGCGAAACTGCTATATTGTGATATTCTCGTTAAAGCGCATGCAAGCATCGTGAAACCTTAAAGAACAATGTCATTTAGCGAGATACAGGGTTCTGTACTGCAATAAGTTGGTGAAAAACTGTGAGGTTATGCAAATATCGTAATTGTGAACAAAACAGTGTAATAGAGCGTTTTTAGATACAAGTGCGAATGTTAGGTTAGGTTAAGATATGAACCGTCGTAAAACCGCATTAAACAATGTCAATTAGTGAGATGCAGTGTTTTTCACCATTAAAAGTGGGGAACTGCGATATCTAATGTGAAAGCGCTTGCAACCGTCGTTAGGTTAGGTTAGGTTAGGTTAGGTTAGGTTAGGTTTGGTTAGGTTAGGTTAGGTTAGGTTAGGTTAGATTAGGTTAGGTTGGGTTGAGTTGGGTTAGGTTAGGTTAGGTTAGGTTAGGTTGGGTTAGGTTAGGTTAGGTTAGGTTACGTTAGGTTAGGTTAGGTTACGTTAGGTTAGGTTAGGTTAGGTTACGTTAGGTTAGGTTAGGTTAGGTAAGGATAATTTGGTTAGGTTAGGTAAGGTTAGGTTACGTTAGGTTAGGTTGGGTTGGGTGTTGTTGGGTTGGGTTGGGTTGGGTTAGGTTGGGTTAGGTTAGGTTAGGTTACGTTAGGTTAGGTTAGGTTACGTTAGGTTACGTTAGGTTACGTTAGGTTATGTTAGGTTAGGTTAGGTTTCGTTAGGTTAGGTTAGGTCAGGTAAGGTTAGGTTACGTTAGAATAGGTTAGGTTAGGTTAGGTTACGTTAGGTTAGGTTAAGTTAGGTTAGGTTAGGTTTGGTTAGGTTAGGTTAGGTTAGCTTAGGTTAGGTTAGGTTGGGTTGGGTTGGGTTAGGTTGGGTTAGGTTAGGTTAGGTTAGGTTAGGTTGGGTTAGGTTAGGTTAGTTTAGGTTAGGTTAGGTTAGGTTAGGTTGGGTTGGGTTGGGTTAGGTTAGGTTAGGTTAGGTTAGGTAAGGTTAGGTTAGGTTAGGTTAGGTTACGTTAGGTTAAGGTATGAACCGTCGTAAAACCGCATTAAACAATGTCACTTAGTGAGATGCAGTGTTTTTCACCTTTACAAGTTGGGAACTGCGATATCTAATGTGAAAGCGCATGAAACCGTCGTAATCTTGTAGAAAACATTGTAAAGTTGCGAGTAAAACGTTTTCTAACGATAGAAGTGCGAAGGTTAGGTTAGGTTAGGTTACTTTAAGCTAGGTAGCGTCGTGAAACTACCGAAAACGACGTCATCTAACGAGATAGTGTTGTTTTATTGCGAGTATTAAACTGCGATAGGTGAAATGTTGTGAATGCACACAAAACGGCATGAACAAGCCAAATACTGCGTGTTCTACCGTTACAAGTGCGAAACTGCTATATTGTGATATTCTCATTAAAGCGCATGCAAGCATCGTGAAACCTTAAAGAACAATGTCATTTAGCGAGATACAGCGTTCTGTACTGCAATAAGTTGGTGAAAAACTGTGAGGTTATGCAAATATCGTAATTGTGAACGAAACAGTGTAATAGAGCGTTTTTCAATACAAGTACGAATGTTAGGTTAGGTTAAGATATGAACCGTCGTAAAACCGCATTAAACAATGTCACTTAGTGAGATGCAGTGTTTTTCACAATTACAAGTCGGGAACTGCGATATCTAATGTGAAAGCGCTTTAAACCGTCGTAATGTTGTAGAAAGCAATGTAAAGTAGCGAGTAAAACGTTTTCTAACGATAGAAGTGCGAAGGTCATGTTAGGTTGAGTTATGTTAGTTTAAGCTAGGTAGCGTCGTGAAACTACCAAAAACAACGTCATCTAACGAGAATATGTTGTTTTATTGCGAGTACGAAACTGCGATAGGTGAAATGTTGTGAAAGCACACAAAACGGCATGAACAAGCCAAATACTGCGTGTTGTACCGTTACAAGTGCGAGTTTGCTATGTTGTGATATTCTCGTTAAAGCGCATGCAAGCATCGTGAAACCTTAAAGAACGATGTCATTTAGCGAGATACAGCGTTCTGTACTGCAATAAGTTGGTGAAAAACTGTGAGGTTATGCAAATATCCTAATTGTGAACGAAACAGTGTAATAGAGTGTTTTTTAATACAAGTGCGAATGTTGGTTAGGTTAAGATATGAACCGTCGTAAAACCGCATTAAACAATGTCACTTAGTGAGATGCAGTGTTTTTCACCATTACAAGTCGGGAACTGCGATATCTAATTTGAAAGCGCTTGCAAACGTCGTTAGGTTAGGTTAGGTTAGGTTAGGTTAGGTTAGGTTAGGTTAGGTTTGGTTAGGTTAGGTTAGGTTAGGTTAGGTTAGGGATGTTAGGTAAGGTTTGGTTAGGTTAGGTTAGGTTAGGTTGGGTTAGGTAAGGTTAGGTTAGGTTAAGATATGAACCGCGCTAAAACCGCATTAAACAATGTCACTTAGTGAGATGCTGTGCTTTTCACCATTACAAGTCGGGAACCGCGATATCTAATGTGAAAGCGCATGAAACCGTCGTAATCTTGTAGAAAACATTGTAAAGTAGCGAATAAAACGTTTTCTAACGATAGAAGTGCGAAGGTTCGGTTAGTTTGAGCTAGGTAGCGTCGTGAAACCACCAAAAACGATGTCATCTAACGAGATAGTGTTGTTTTATTGCGAGTACGAAACTGTGATAGGTAAAATATTGGGAAAGCACACAAAATGGCATGAACTAGCCAGATACTGCGTCTTGTGCCGTTACAAGTGCGAAACTGCTTTAATGTGATATTCTCGTTAAAGCGCATGCAAGTATCGTGAAACCTTAAAGAACGATGTCATTTAGCGAGATACAGCGTTC
>NW_027464633.1:122500-125000 GCF_043290135.1 Rhipicephalus microplus
AGGTTAGGTTAGGTTACGTTAGGTTAGGTTAGGTTAGGTTACGTTAGGTTAGGTTAGGTTAGGTAAGGATAATTTGGTTAGGTTAGGTAAGGTTAGGTTAGGTTAGGTTAGGTTGGGTTGGGTGTTGTTGGGTTGGGTTGGGTTGGGTTAGGTTGGGTTAGGTTAGGTTAGGTTACGTTAGGTTAGGTTAGGTTAGGTTACGTTAGGTTTTGTTAGGTTAGGTTAGGTTACGTTAGGTTAGGTTAGGTCAGGTAAGGTTAGGTTACGTTAGAATAGGTTAGGTTAGGTTAGGTTACGTTAGGTTAGGTTAAGTTAGGTTAGGTTAGGTTTGGTTAGGTTAGGTTAGGTTAGCTTAGGTTAGGTTAGGTTGGGTTGGGTTGGGTTAGGGTGGGTTAGGTTAGGTTAGGTTAGGTTAGGTTGGGTTAGGTTAGGTTAGTTTAGGTTAGGTTAGGTTAGGTTAGGTTGGGTTGGGTTGGGTTAGGTTAGGTTAGGTTAGGTTAGGTAAGGTTAGGTTAGGTTAGGTTAGGTTAGGTTAGGTTAGGTTAGGTAAGGTTAGGTTAGGTTAGGTTAGGTTACGTTAGGTTAAGGTATGAACCGTCGTAAAACCGCATTAAACAATGTCACTTAGAGAGATGCAGTGTTTTTCACCTTTACAAGTTGGGAACTGCGATATCTAATGTGAAAGCGCATGAAACCGTCGTAATCTTGTAGAAAACATTGTAAAGTTGCGAGTAAAACGTTTTATAACGATAGAAGTGCGAAGGTTAGGTTAGGTTAGGTTACTTTAAGCTAGGAAGCGTCGTGAAACTACCAAAAACGACGTCATCTAACGAGATAGTGTTGTTTTATTGCGAGTATTAAACTGCGATAGGTAAAATGTTGTGAATGCACACAAAACGGCATGAACAAGCCAAATACTGCGTGTTCTACCGTTTCAAGTGCGAAACTGCTATATTGTGATATTCTCATTAAAGCGCATGCAAGCATCGTGAAACCTTAAAGAACAATGTCATTTAGCGAGATACAGCGTTCTGTACTGCAATAAGTTGGTGAAAAACTGTGAGGTTATGCAAATATCGTAATTGTGAACGAAACAGTGTAATAGAGCGTTTTTCAATACAAGTACGAATGTTAGGTTAGGTTAAGATATGAACCGTCGTAAAACCGCATTAAACAATGTCACTTAGTGAGATGCAGTGTTTTTCACAATTACAAGTCGGGAACTGCGATATCTAATGTGAAAGCGCTTTAAACCGTCGTAATGTTGTAGAAAGCAATGTAAAGTAGCGAGTAAAACGTTTTCTAACGATAGAAGTGCGAAGGTCATGTTAGGTTGAGTTATGTTAGTTTAAGCTAGGTAGCGTCGTGAAACTACCAAAAACAACGTCATCTAACGAGAATATGTTGTTTTATTGCGAGTACGAAACTGCGATAGGTGAAATGTTGTGAAAGCACACAAAACGGCATGAACAAGCCAAATACTGCGTGTTGTACCGTTACAAGTGCGAGTTTGCTATGTTGTGATATTCTCGTTAAAGCGCATGCAAGCATCGTGAAACCTTAAAGAACGATGTCATTTAGCGAGATACAGCGTTCTGTACTGCAATAAGTTGGTGAAAAACTGTGAGGTTATGCAAATATCCTAATTGTGAACGAAACAGTGTAATAGAGTGTTTTTTAATACAAGTGCGAATGTTGGTTAGGTTAAGATATGAACCGTCGTAAAACCGCATTAAACAATGTCACTTAGTGAGATGCAGTGTTTTTCACCATTACAAGTCGGGAACTGCGATATCTAATTTGAAAGCGCTTGCAAACGTCGTTAGGTTAGGTTAGGTTAGGTTAGGTTAGGTTAGGTTAGGTTTGGTTAGGTTAGGTTAGGTTAGGTTAGGTTAGGGATGTTAGGTAAGGTTTGGTTAGGTTAGGTTAGGTTAGGTTGGGTTAGGTAAGGTTAGGTTAGGTTAAGATATGAACCGCGCTAAAACCGCATTAAACAATGTCACTTAGTGAGATGCTGTGCTTTTCACCATTACAAGTCGGGAACCGCGATATCTAATGTGAAAGCGCATGAAACCGTCGTAATCTTGTAGAAAACATTGTAAAGTAGCGAATAAAACGTTTTCTAACGATAGAAGTGCGAAGGTTCGGTTAGTTTGAGCTAGGTAGCGTCGTGAAACCACCAAAAACGATGTCATCTAACGAGATAGTGTTGTTTTATTGCGAGTACGAAACTGTGATAGGTAAAATATTGGGAAAGCACACAAAATGGCATGAACTAGCCAGATACTGCGTCTTGTGCCGTTACAAGTGCGAAACTGCTTTAATGTGATATTCTCGTTAAAGCGCATGCAAGTATCGTGAAACCTTAAAGAACGATGTCATTTAGCGAGATACAGCGTTCTGTACTGTAATAAGTTGGTGAGAAACTGTGAGGTCAAGCAAATATCGTAATTGTGAACGAAACAGTGTAATTGAGCGTATTTAGATACAAGTGCGAATG